>NW_010108981.1:0-1107 GCF_000699245.1 Pterocles gutturalis
CAACCATCCATCCATCTGTCCATCCATCCTTCCAGTCATCCCTCTGTTGACCTCTCCATCCATCCATCCGATGATCCCTCCCTCCAAAAATTCATTCTGATCATCCTTCCATCCATCTCTTCATCCATCCGTCCATCCTTCCATCCCATGACCCCTCCAGACATCTACCTGCTCCTCCATTTGACCAGCCATCTCTCCATTCATCCCTCCATCCATGGTCTTCTCCATCCATCCAACTGTCCATCCCTACCTCCAGCCATCCAGCCAACCATCCATGTCCTTCTCCATCCACCCAACCATGTCCATCCATCCGTGTTCTTCTCCAACCATCCATCTCTCCGTGTCCTTCTCCATCCATGTCCGTCCACTCATCCATGTCCATCCATCCATGGTCTTCTCCTTCCATCCATCCGTGTTCTTCTCCATCCATCCATGTCCGTCCATCCATGTTCTCCATCCATCCATCTCCACCCATCCATGGTCTCCTCCTCCATCCATCCATCTGTCTCCTTCTCCATCCATGCATCCGTGGTCTTCTCCATCCATCCATCTGTGTTCTCCATCCATCCATCCATCTCCATCCGTCCATCTCCTTCTCCATCCACGTTCTTCTCCAACGAACCATCCATCCATGTCCTTATCCATTCATCTATCTCCATCCATCCATCCATGCCCTTCTCCATCCATCCATGTCTGTCCATCCATGTCCTTCTCCATCCACATTCTTCTCCATCCATCCATCCATCTACTTCTCCATTCATCCATCCACATTCTTCTCCAATGAACCATCCAGCCACGTTCTTCTCCATCCATCCATCTATTTCTCCATCCATCCACATTCTTCTCCATCCATCTATCCATATCCTTCTCCATCCATCCACGTTCTCCATCCATGTCCTTCTCCATCCATCCATCCACGTTCTTCTCCATCCATCCATGTTCTCCGTCCTTCTCCATCCATGTTCTTCTCCATCCATCTATCTCCTTCTTCATCCATCCATGTCCTTATCCATCCATCCTTCTCCATCCATCCATGTCCTTCTCCATCCATCCACTTCTCCATCCATCCATCTCCTTCTCCATCCATCCATCCATCCATCCACGTTC
>NW_010108982.1:0-32388 GCF_000699245.1 Pterocles gutturalis
GTCCCTGCCCATGTCAGGGGTTTGGAACTCGATGATCTTATGGTCCTTTCCAGCCCAAACCATTCTATGATTCTATGATTCTATAAAATTAGCTCAGATGGAGAAACGGAGATGTTAATCTAGTCTGGTGGCAGAAGGAGATGAAGCAGGAGAGAATGAGTGTGTAGTGGAGAGTCCAGTTACAGGACTGTTTCTCTTAACACATGCAATAGACTTGTGGCATGGGAAGAAAAAGAGGGAAAACAAGGATCAGGGAAGCAAGTATGTATAATACTTTGAAAAGGAAAGAGACCTACTAATACTATGTTAGTCTTACAAACGTTAAGACTTCTGAAACATTCACCTGAGTACAGTATTCAGTTGCTGTTTTCCTGTCATATATGCACTAGGGGTAGGATTAGTTACCTTCTCTAAGCTTATCATTTCAACTTCTAGTTGTATTTACAAATAAGTGAATTAAGTAAGTTACCTGGGGTATTTTTGTATTTTTTCAACTATTTAGACTATACTTTGGAATTTTTCAATACGTTTTTGAGCAAAACATACATGTCCTGACTGTTAATTCTGTAATACAATTCAGGAAGTGTCTGACATCTGAAGCTCATGGGGGACGGGAGGGAAATTGCTCGCAGATCGCCACGTGCTGCTGTGCTTCCACGTGGGGAACGCATGGCCATGGCTGTGGGAGCCATGAAATGGTTAGTTAAAAACCTCATAGCTGTGTTGCATCTTTTTTTAAAAATAAATGCAAAATGTTTTATTCATCTAAAGCTATTCACGTGCAGATTTTAAGACAGACTAAGTGGCCCCATTTCTCTAGTTAATTACCTCAATAAATTGGGAGTGGTCTGCTGGTATATAAAAATCCTGTGTGTGGTAGACAGAGCGAGTGAGAGAATAATTTTTTGCGGTTTTTTGTTGTTGGCCTATAACGGTATATAGTGCACTCAGGTCAAAAGGGTGTCCTCACAATATCCTCATGATAATACCATAGCTATAACCTCAGAAATTTACTGTAATAAAACTAAATATTCCAGTAAAACTAAATGCTTGTGTTACTGTTACAAAAAAAATTGTAGCAACACTCAATTTTTCCTATAGTGAAATTACAGTTTGCATATATGCATGTGTGTAATATATAAATAAGTATGCTTATATATGCATAATCTATATGTTCATAAATGCATGTACATGCACACACTCACATGCATTCTGAATGAGTTGTCCTTGCTTCTTGAAAATAGTG
The DNA here is from genome assembly GCF_000699245.1 of Pterocles gutturalis. Taxonomy (NCBI): domain Eukaryota; kingdom Metazoa; phylum Chordata; class Aves; order Pterocliformes; family Pteroclidae; genus Pterocles; species Pterocles gutturalis. Next base: position 1,247 of record NW_010108982.1, read on the forward strand.
AATATTCCCTGGAAGGAGAAATGGAGAGAGGGAGTGAAATTATCAGTACTAGTTGATCTCACAAATGAAGATCAGTTTTGCAATGTACAGTGTATGTACACTGTAGAAAGGCTGTTCCAATCTCCATCTAGGAGAGGAGAGAACAAATGGGTATAGGAAGACAGGAGAACATGGTGGGGAAACTGGACAAGACTCACCAACAGCCTTGCACATTCTCTATGCGAATGCAGCATGCGTGTGTTCTGCAGTGGTGACAGCGGTGGTCAGGATTCAACAAAGGGTTTGACTGAGGATGAGACATGACAGAATTAGGCAAATGTAAGGGAGTCATCCTCTCTTTGCTATCTAAGTGAATGGTCTAACCTATCTGTATCTGTATTGTTAATAAAGAATGATACTTCCAAAAAGCCTTTTTGCTCTTTTTCTCTCTAGTGTTTACATAGAACTTAAAAGATGTCTGGTTTAACCAAGATACCAAACTTTTGGACAGCTCAGTTACATGAAATGAAGGGTCTGTTTTCTAATGAAGGGTCTTTTGTTCTAATGAACATCCTCCATTATTTAGCATTCATATAGTTTTATAGGAAATAATATTTGATTTTTACTTTTTTTTTTTTTACTTCTGAAATGACGTACTGCATACTCAAAGAAAATACAGTTTCTGCACACAGAAGGTGCAATATCTCTCAGTCTAACGTTCTTTTATTTCCTTGTTACCAGGGTTTTTCAAATGTGATGATGTCCCAGCACTGTTTCTGACATTTCCTGGATTTATTTGTTTGCTCTTTATTACGTAAGGAATGATTTCTGCCTCTTTGAATATATTTCTGTGGAGAGTGCTGACATTCTTATCCACACTTCACTTGTCATTTCTAGGCCAGACAGTTAATATGATTTCCTACTATGAGCTACTTACTGTGTACAGTTTTAACATGTGTTGCAGCAAGGCAGTATATTAAAGTGCAGAAATGGCTTATGAAAGAGATGGATATCGGGTGAGAGTCATTGGGTTCTCTTAGGTAAAATCAGTTAGCATGCAGCATAAATATGTTCCTGATAGTGGTAAAAGGAAATACTGGTGGACTTCATATTCTGATCCTATCCTCACATGAATACAGGAAAAAAAGTGTTTATGTTTGTGGATAACACCAAAATAGTAGTGACTGCAAGCCTGCAAAGAAGGCACTAGTGTTCCAAAACCACAGAAGACTAATCAACAACATCTGGACAGGACCGTGATCTGTTCTCTGGGAAAAGGCTGAGGGCTGTAAAGGTTCTCAAGCTGAGTTTTTATCAACACGGTGGTGATTTTGCGCAGAAAACTGAGTTTGTGCTGGGAGGGAAAGCCGGGTGTGTTGCCCTTGAGATGGAAGAGGTAATTGCTCTGCTGCGCTCAGTGCAGGACACTGCCATAGAGAAAGGTGTGGGCTAGCATTGGAAAATCAAGAGGAGAGTGACATAAATATGTAGGGGTATAAAAAATACTTATGAGGAAATACTGGAAGAAATTGAGCTTGTTTAACCTAAAGAAGACTCAGGGAGGACATGATAAGTACCTTTAAATACATTAAGTGCTTCTACAGAAGTGAAGGGAATAATTTATTCTCTTATCCTTCACAGGCAGAATAAGAAGTAGTGGGCTTGAGGTACAACATGGAGATAAAGGTTAGATGTGAGGAGAAACTTGCTGATAATAGGGACAGATTGCTTGGGGAGACTGTAAAGACACCTTTACTGAGTATGTTCAAGAAAAGCATAGGCAAATATGAGGGAAGATATTGGTGCACAGCACCCTGCCTGAGATACGAGGCATGGAATAAGTGACCCTTCCTAGCCTACTTTTCTTTGATTAAAGCAGAATTGAGGAAGGAAAAGCCATGGTCTGGGTGAGTGATCTGAAATGTAAGAGGTAATAAAATAACCCTGGGCTTGGTCATAGAAAATACTGAATAGTTGTGGCCTCTCTTATTGACCTCACCCAGAGCAGAAACAAAGTAGAATTTCAAGGATGGGGCCATAAGCAGTGAATGTATATCAACTTTTAATATTGCTGAATTATTGTCGTATTGGTCAGGTCTTGTTCACCATGACTTCTATCCTGGCTATTATGAAACCTTAATTTACATTTTATGTAGGACCCTCCTGGGAATCTTTAGCTTCTGATAAAACCTGAGCCAAAAAGGGCTTTTTCAGTGGGTTTCCATTTTTAAACTGTTCAGATTATTCTCCCACAATGGTATTTACCCACCTTTTGGCTTTTTAGGCAACTTCCCGACCAGTCAGTGCACACAGTTGTTTAATTATGAGTTTGTCCTTTAACACATAACTTCGAAGTGTGAATAGGTGGTAAGTACAATGTGAACCTATAATAGTTGAGATAATGTAGCCTAAAAAATGGCAAAGGAATAAGATTTACTGGAGAGTGATATTTCAAAGCTACTGAATGAGTTGTTGAATTCTGGTAATTTTTTCTTATATTTGTGGAAGACCTGAATGAAGTTGCTAGAAGAGGGGAAAAAAGAAGAGGCTCCTGTGATGACTGGATTACAGCACGTTAGAGTTCTTAGCAACAAAAAACTGGTATGCTTTTACAGGAAAAAGAAATAAAATCCCAGAAGTTCTTGACATGGAAAGCTTTCAACAAAAGGATTGCATTTTTCTGTGAAAAAAAAATATCACTATAAAAATTCACTAGTTGGTTAGTTTGTTTTTGTCAGCGTTCTCCCAGTTTGTCTCACATCACCACTAGAGTCTGTCTTTGCTGTACTGCTCTTTTTGAGAGTGCAGATAAACTCTTCTCTCCTTAGTATGCTCAAAAGTATATTTGCTACTTTTTCATGAATATTTTTCCTTTTATTTTACGAGTAATATTTATCCTATGGAAAAAGAGGAGGTGCAGTGTGAAATCAATTTAAGTAGACAAAGGTAAGCAGAGTGAGGTTTTTTTCCATCACAAGGTTCTTGTTTCTTCTTTTTAGTCACTGGGTCAATCCATGTCTGCAACTCTCTGTCAAGACTTGGCCCTGTGCATCCATTTACCCCACATAAGCCTCCAACTAGTGATCAGATAGAAGCCCCATCTGGTCCTTATCTCCACAGAAGTTTTTAAGCTGAGAATTCAAAGGTAGAAAACTGTATATTGCTAAACCTCATCTGGCTTGTTCTGCAGAGAAAAACTAAAGTTCCAGGAGGTCACTGAGGCAAATAAACTAGATGGAGTATTTAAGGCATGCGTAATTTTATAAGTATCAAAAATTTGTGTTGTGGATAAATATTTGGAAGACTTTTTTTGTGTCCACATAGATACCAAACACCTAATGCAATGAGCAGGTCTGTGGGGGAAACTGTAACTGCTGAATTTAAAAAAAATAGGATGACAGACTTACTGGCTTTCTCCTGTCCTTAGTTTCCTGTGTTCTCTCTTTCATAATACAAGAAGACACTCCAGACACCACATTTCTGGGGATTACCTTTCTTGGGGTTGAAGCCTTTGGCCTCATTCTTTTCCTCAGAGTTAGAGTGTTCATAAGCCCCTGGAAAGACACTGTCTGTCATGTCTTGTTGCTTAACTATTGCAATCGAGCCTGTGAATAATCTCAAACTGCTTTGACATGTTCATAATAGCTATTGTACTACTTCTGTACCCATCCATTTCCATTCCTTAAAGTCCCCCGGCACAGTGTGTTCCAGCTTGGGTGTGGTATGTGATGGTGTGACCAGGGATGCTATGGGAAAATCAGACCAATACCCTTAATTTTTGTACATGATGACAATGGTTTGGAAAGTGAAAATGACCCCTTGGTGGCAAACAATATTGTTGTTAGACCTTTTTCCCCCCAGCTTGCTGGGGTTTTTTTATTACCCTTTGGTGAAAGTTGTTGGGCAGTGGTCAGCTGAAGCGGCGGTACCCTGCAGAGTAACATGTTCATGTAGGGCTTTTTCAGCTGTGCTGTGTGCAGTGAAGGCTGCGTTAACACCAGATGCCAATCATACACCACCGGTGGATTTGCAAGATTATAGGACAGGAAAAAAGATGAAGGTTAAGCACAGGGCACAATAGAGATTACTTATGGTAATGAATTGTATAATTTTTCTAGACAGATCTGGATTAATGTTTATCCCAGGCAAGAGATTACTGTATGTCTGATTCTAGTTGTAAACAGACATTATTAAACAGAAGGTTTATGTTCATGAAATGCGACTATGGGTGTTAAAGCACTTATGATTTATTATGTGCAAAGAGAAAAATTAACCTGTTCATCTGCTATAGTACAAGATGCGCTGTGGATTTTTGCATAATTTGGAAGGCATCTGCTCCTTTGGAATACAAATAATGAATGAGATGAGAGGGATTCTCCTCTCATTTACACTGATCCTATGCCCTACACTGCAGAGGAGCTGAAGTGGTGTAACTAGCAAAAGAATAGTCTTGTGTGCTTTTATAAAGCAATAAATTTCTATGAGAGATAATGTTGGTGAAGTCTGTTTTCCTGTGAACCTTTAGAGTATTTTCTTTATGATTCCCGCAAAAATATGTTAATGTTCAGAGAGCTTAACAAATAACCTTTTTTGAGTTTCCCAAATAATTCCCTTTCACTAATTGAAAACAATGCTTAGAAACCTTGAATTTAAAAAAAATATATTTTTTAATCTATTATTCACAAAATTTATGTTGCAGCACATTTTTCTACTGCCTTATTGCATTACTGCTGCTTAGCATAAGTGAGACAAAGGTACCACATCCACGTTTTTTGAATACTGCCTTACCTCACTAGCTAAATAATCACACCTGAGTCAGTGACTTCTGTGTTTTGGATGAGCTGAGAAATCTCCCTTAAGAAGACTGGAAACAAGATCCAAAACTTTCCTTCTTTGATTGAGTAGACATTTCGACTTTATTACTTGCTAATAGGGAAGTATCTTTTCTCTGTGAAAGCAAAGAAAAATTACAGTTATCAAAACCTGTTCATTATGTTTATGGGCTATATTTGTAGCCAGATGATTTTTCCATAATGCCATTTGAAATTATGCATTTAACAATGATGGATGATGCAACTGTGTTGCTTTCCCTCCACTTTGTAACTAATCTGTCTACTTATAAATTGCACTGGACATGTTGCTGATGCTTTATTTGTAAAATTCACTCACATACGTGAGAAATTTGTCTGTTAAGTATTACTGACCTCTCAGAGGCTTCTCAGATAAGTAAAGATGTTCCTGTATATAAGCAAAACCAGCCCAATCTGTAAAAAACAGAAACATGGAGCAAAAAGGCCTGGGAATATTATGATGTATGTTAAGTGAATTAGAATATGGCAGTTAAACCAGGTCTGAATAAAATGTAATCTGGTAAGATGCTCTGAATGCTTCAGTTTAAAAAGTTACAGTCTTAAATTGCCATCAAAACATTTATTTTTTTTTTATTTTGTAGCTGTATTTTTCATTTGATACAATAATATGTATTATGAGGAAACTGTAACATTTCTAATATTTTATCTGTATTATCAAATTTTACAACAGCTGTGTAGTGTGAGGCCAGAGTTAAAGTTTGTAAACACATAAATTAGCCAGTAAAAGTTTCTATGGGCTTTGTGAATGGTTCAATGAGGCATCTGAAGCCAATGGGAACTTCTGGAATTACCCCAAATGTGGGTGAGAGTCCTGAAGGAAGCCAGGGTCAGCTGAACTGTGCTGCTTAAAAGTATGTGCAGCGAAGCATTGTATTTTGGGAGGCGCTGAAATATACGCGGCGCTCTTCTCTTTGCTATATGTTGGCGGACATCGGTAAGTCATGAAGATGACCTCCATCTTCCAAAGAGAAGGAAAGCTAGAAATGAAGACACATTTCTGTTATCAGTCTGCTGTGGGTCGTAAGTTGAACTGGTGTTATATTTTCCTCTGAAAGTGCGTAGCCTTGACACAGTGTTTAACAGTGTTAAGCTTATTGCTGCTGAGCTAAACATGTCTGAAGCGAACGATGACCCTTACGTCTTTGCAATAGCAAAATGTCTCCCTGATGTGATCCCACAGACTTGGAACATTAAGTTAATTTTCCCCTGGATTTCTGAGCTGCCTCCCTTTTACCCGGCGGAGAGCTTGTGAAGAATACAGCTTCTGACCAAATGACAGAACATGGAGGGTGAAATTAGATGCATTCAATTAGAAGATGACAAAAAGCCGATCTAAATATTTGTCAGGATGCTACTTACAGGGGCATAGTGTCCAGCCCGGGAAGTGAAAGGCGGCCGCCCTTGGACTTAATAGTCTGGGGCAAAAAAAATGGGTAAATAAATCATCCAGATTCTTTACGGGCTTGGAGAGGATAATTGAGGGTATCAAGTGGGCTGTTATGCTCCCAGGACTGGTGATCCCTCTCATGTAATCTCAGATTAGCTCTTGTATTCACTTAATACAGAATTAACTGTTACAAAGTTTTCTGGACCACTTGAGTAAATAATGTTGTTATTTGATAGCTAGAGGATGGATAATGCAGTGGTTTATGGGAGGTATTGAAAAGAGAGGGTCTCTACCTTCCTCACAATAAAAAAAAAAAAAAAAAAAAAAAAAAAACACACCCACCACAAAACAAACAAACAAAGCCCCAATCCACAAAGCCCAAAAAAAAGAGAAAAAAACAGGGCAAACATGTAAACTATGAAATTGTCAAGTTGGGACTAGAAGGTTTACTGGTTTTCCACAGGGCAAAAAGATGTTCTTGAAAACAAACATTCAGAATTAGTAGTCAGAAAGAGATTGAGGTATACAACTTCATTTTGCCACGTCTGTTTATTTGTAAATGAAATTTTTTAACAACTTTCTAAATTAAGAGAGCAAATCTCTGGCTTGTAGTTTATTGCTCAGAAAGTTTTAATTAGGAAAATAAAAAATGTAAATACAGGATATCATGTTTACCTTTTTTTTTTTTTTTCCATTCCTGTTACAGCAGTTCAAGGGAGAATGTGACTATGATAGGGTTAATCTGGCTACATAAAAATCCATGCTGTGTATGATAGTAGTAAAGCTTGTGATCCCTTGATCTTTGATTAGATCCAAGCTAGTAAATATCTTGTGTTTAATCAGAATGAGTTGTTCTGCATGTAGTATAAGTCACCTTCACAGATGGGATGTAGCAGCAGAGTTGTTCATGAGTATTTGTTTTAATCCTTTCCAGAGCAAGCATGCTTTGTGTTTCTTTGTTGTAAATCAGATTCAAGCAACTAAAGACCAGCACGAAGGAAAGGCATTTACTTGCAGTGAGGAATAGGACAGTGTGGGAACATTTTTTCCTTTTTAAAGAAAAATGTAACTTATTAGATTCTTAAAAGATATTCTATGCTATTCCATAAAAATAACTAACACACCGTGGCTGCGTTTTTAGGCTGGGATGCAAATATCATTATCTAGAATTTAATCCTAAACTGTTCATACACATTCCTGATTTAGGTGACTATAGACACACAGAGACTAAGATTTATTGTGGTAAATGTTCGGCCTCTGTTATTATTCTGTGTTTTGAAGATATTTAGTTAGAATGGTAGTTGGTCTGTGTGCTGGTAAAAATAAATTCTTAAAACGTTATCTGTAAGGCTAGTTGTTCTGTGTGGTATGTCAGCGTCCTATTTACCTAAATCTGTCATAATTGCCGTCCGATACATCCTCCTCTGACACTCCAAATATTGAAAATGAGAGGACTCTTTGCTGGAAGATTTTCTACCAAATGTCATTTTTCTGTGTTCCTAGCTTGATGGTAATAACTGTACGACCAGTAGTTAAATGCGTCTCAATTTCTCTCACTTATTTTTCCTAATCACCACACAGAGCCTTCTGTGCTCAGAGGTGTGATTAGATTTAACCTGCCATCATATCTGAAGAACTTTCTGTACAACATATTATACATTGCAAGAATTATATATGTAAATGGTGGGTCTAAGTGTAATATATAAATAGATATAAAGATGAGCTGCTCTCATGCCAGAGTTAATTCCTGATTTTTTTTTTCTGTTTTTAACAGGAAAAATGGAGAGCCCCCACTAATAAATGGCTGGATTCCTTACCTTGGGAAGGCTTTGATTTTTAGAAAAGATGCTTTCAAATTCTTACTGGATCAGCAAAAGAAACTTGGAGATATTTTCACTGTACATATTGCTGGTGAGAAATCTTTTAGTATTTCTCTTGATTTTTTCCATCAGTGAAATTAAGTACTAGTTCAAATGTTAAATTTGGAATCTTCCTTAACCAAAAACATTTTTGTGTAGCATAGGCCAATAAAAATTACTTAAATTCACATGTATTGTGTACATAGTAAGTATATATAGGCTATAACTATGAGCACGTGGATTTGTACACAGCTGTAGGTATATGTGCCTACTGACAGAATTTGTAGGCATGTAATATATGAACATAGATTTTGCCAGCACATTTAATTGTATATTGTTTTTTTTTTTCCTAAAGAAGGGAGAACTAACATCATCTTGACACCGCACAGAAAAATATCAGATTAAATTTAGAAAACACTTAAGAAAAAAAGTGCAGAATATGTTCTCACACATTTTACAACTGGTTGACAGGAACACAAGGGAATGAATGACACATTGACTCAGTGATACAATCAGGACTGGAACACAGAAACTTCCCGTTGCCAGCCTCTTACTCTGATTATGCTTGCTGAAAATAACAATATAATAAAGTATGATATAACCTTGCTGCTTTCTGTATTTATAGCTGTATTACTATGCTTGCTCGAATACAAACATTTGGGTGATTTCACGTAGATACTTAGCCACAGAAAAAAAATGTAGAATGAAACTGGAATCTTGAATGAAAAATATATAAACTTACACATATATATGTATGCACACATACGCAGAGATGTACTTTTTACTAAAATACATTTCAAAACCAGTATTTTCTTCTGTTCAGAAAAAAACAAACTCTTATTAGTGCAGGTGGATGTAATGGATCTTTTGCTCTTTTACATGCTGATGTCCTTGTTCAAATGATCAACATTAGACTGAAGTCTATCTCAGTTTTAGCTATTCCTGTGTTTTTAAGGAGTTTCAAATAAAAATGTAAAGTATAAAATTTGCTTTGTAAATGCATGCCAGTAGCAATGGCTTTATATTTCCATGTAAGTAATATTTTGCAATAAAAATATTTTTTTCCTTCCAAAGTCAGTTAATTAAATTGCAAGATGTATGTTTAATTAATAAAATTTTTCTTCCTCTTACCAAACCTGTTCTTTTTTTGCCTTTGGAAAAACATTTTTACTGCTGTTAAGTGTGATTTTTTTAATCCATTCAGGGTTTTTTTCTTTGGAAACTAGTATGCTCAGATTCTTTTCAATCTTGCAAGTGAATTAAACACATTACAAGACCAACCTTTGTTGAAATACAGTCTTTTCTATTGTTAATGTACATTCACACTATATAGAGTCATGGCTTCGTACAAATACAGATTGATAATTATGAGACTACATTAATGAATTCATAAAACCAGATACAGTCTTACTTCAGAATCTTTAATGTGTTTAATCAGGTATTTATTTCTCTTTCACCTCTTTATTATTTTATGGAAGACTATGTTTAGAGATTTGTGTGTTTAAGCAATCACAAATTTCTATTTGCATGCTAAACAAAATTTCATTTCAACTAATTTCCCTGTGTTCAGGTATTTTGAGGGAGCCTTCCTTGATAAAGAGGTAAATGGAGTGAGTTCTGGATATCATTTCAGCCTTATGCAGAGAAATCTTTTATTTTGTGTATTTGTTGTAACAGAGATACCACTTTAAGTTCTCTTTTTTTGGTATAAAAATACTGACCGTCAAGGCTTCACTAAGGAGAAGCAGTTTGTTATCCACAAGTCAAGAAAGAAGCTGAAGCTAGTTAGTACCTCCTGTCATGTCCTGATGTGAAGACGTACAGGATTTCTATATGTCTTACTGATTTGACAAAGATGATGTTTATATGTTCAGCAAACATAGCATGGCCTGTTGTCTATGGGCTATCATTACTTCACCCTCGTGGTGGGTGACTAAAGGTCCTGTCAAAAAAGTCTATCAATATATATTGTTCTAATTATTGGTTCTCAAACTAGTTCATTTGGAAAATGCGGAACGATGCTTGGAGTTTCTGGCGTTGCCCCGTACCGGTGATGCGATTTCGCTGATTGTACTTTCCCATGTGATGAGCAAATGATTGTCATCCCTAAAAGTCACAAGGGACATGGATGTCATCTTAATAAAGAAATTAAAAAGCACATCTTTCTATGAGAAACAATGTAAATTCCTGACCTGTCGCAGAAAATAGTTCTCTAATTGGTTTTGTGTGGTGGTGCAGCAGAATCGTTTTCCCCAAACGTCACGCCAGCGAAGCACCACTGTACATCATTGTCAGCAGTTCAGCAGAATCTTCCTAATAAGAGGACGATTACGTAAATGCAATAGTCTTAAAAAAAAAAAAAATAAAAAAAATACAGAGGCGAGAGAGAGAGAGTGAGAGAGTCTGTTGTGTTGCGACGATCGTACTTCCCAGCCCAACCTCTCAGCATTGGCAGACAGCTAGGTAAGAACTTAAAGAGCTTGAAACAGTTTTGTCATTGTTTCTTGGGATTAAACTTTGTCTCCTTTTCCTGACAAGTTATTAGGAATTATATCAAACCTTACAACACTAACTCAACTTTTAATAAAGTAATAGGGTTTTTTGCTAAGCACAGTTACCTCTTCAAATACTGCTGCTAAGTCATTGTTTTCTTAAAAGAAAATCATGATACACCTACAGCAACATATCACATTTTTCTCTCTTAAGCAAAAGGTAATTTGCATTAACTCCTTACCAAGCCGAAGCCTGCTGCAAGCATTACCAAAATAACATCCGTCATTAGATGCCATCTGAAATGCTTGTCTTTTATCATTAGCATTAAAAAGCTCCAGAATGCATTATTAGAGTAATTTCTTAACTATCATACAAATACTGGCTTCTGTACTTGGATGTACCAAAGTTGACAATTTTCATATTTTCCACATCAATCTTCTATTTCTAGGAGACTGTATAAACTAAATGGAGATAACTAGGCTATTTGCAGCATGGTGTAATGCAAACTGAAGGACAGGATGGGGAAGTATGAGTTCTCTGTAGCCATGTTTAAAAAAAAATCAGAGGGCTTTTTACAGAAACAAGGATACATCTCTTATTTTGACTTGTTTCTATGGTACTAAATAAAATATCTCAATGACTTAAACTGTTGGTATTTAGAGTGTGATGTTTCTTTATGGACATGTCTACTTAGGTTTTTGTGTTGAAGGATTTTTTCCTTTCTAACAAGGAAAGACTTGGTCCCCAGTGTTTTCTAGATAAATATCTTCAATATTTAAGGCTTCCTGATTTGTGGAGTATGTGGTATGCCTCTGCTTTTGGCTGATCTGGAATTTACCTTTACCAGTACTTTGATGGAAACTCATAAGCATCAAGATTTTGGTGAGGTTTCAGAAAAGGCTACTTTTAAGGGAGAATTCTTGGCATTAACTGCAATGTAAAGGCATGGGGGGAGTGGGGGGAGGACAAGGGGAAGCTGCATTTAAGTTACCAAATAATAACTGGAAACTTTAGGAAATGTTTGCATTTGTCGGTCTCTGACGCCTCCAGAGACAACAAGTCAGAAGAGTCCTCGTTGGGGACAAGAAGAGGATTTAAAAAGCAAAATTAAGAACCATATTGACACTTATAAAATTTAAAATCGTAACTTGAGATGAGAAAGTTTCTTCCAGTTCAGATGTTTGCTGCTCAGGGTAGAGGAGGTGTTGGGGCACAGTTTTGTAATTTGCAATCTGTTCCTGTATGGAAGAGACTGGAGTAACCAGTATAGCCATGTAGTGCATCTGTGCACAAGTATGACTGTGATTGCTAAAGGCTCCCATACCCACGCTCACAACAACAATTTACTAACTGCAGTTTATTAGCTCTAGCTTTTAGTGATTTTCTAACTCAGAGATTTAAAATTAGATTCTCAGTGAGGTATGTAAACAAGCTGCCTTTGTTATAGAGGGGTTCCACTTTTCTGACAATACAGACCTTTATAAATGCGGTAACAAACAAAAGTCTGTTGCTTTCTGTGTTTATGTGTATTGTTGACTTGCATTGATGTGGTCTGGAGCCTGAACTTATTCTACAGAATGAATTATATTTTGGTACATACTTACTTTTTTGCTACCAGGAACCTGATGAGAATAATAAAAATCAGGATCTGTGATATTCTGTTTCATGGAGATTTTTTTTTCAAAGTTTGTGGTAGTATTGAGTGAGTTCTGATTTAAAATTATTTTAAAATAATTTGTTTGTCTGAAAACTCATGTGCTGAAAATAATTTTCTTACTTAAAAATGATAAGAATTGATGTGCGTTTGCTAAGTGTCTGATTAAAGATCACAAAGAAACTCATATTTTGCATCAGAAATAAGCAGATGGTGGACAGATGGTTTAAATTAATATTAATTAAAAATCTTTACTTAAATTGTTTACCCTGTAAATGCAAAGTTAGGAAGCCAGCTTTCATCTTTAGGGTTAATAACACTCCAAATCTATTTATTAAAAATTACTCCAATGGGCATTCTTTCCAAGTTTTGATTGCAAAGATGATAGCCTCAATAAAGAGCATGACAGTGGGTAAAAGCTGGAAAAAGAGAGCAATTCCAGGATTTACCAAAGCAATTCCAAATCTTACCAAAGATTCTGCAGAGGTCCAGACTAAAAATTCCTATTGGCCTCTCTGGTCTGGGAAGGAAGATATGGTCAGAAAAAGAGGACTGGGAATTCAGGTTCATGCTGGTTTCTTCATATATTTATTATTTTAAAATTAATTTATATCTATTTGTTATGTTACAGTAAAGCAAACTCTAAGAGCAGCTTAGCAGCCTTCACACACTGTTGACAAAAAAAGGGTCAAATTCTGTCTCGATTTATCCCTTGTGTTTCCTTACTGGTTTGCTGGGATTGCAGTGGGTGTAATTGAGGGGGGGAATTAGGGCAGCTAGTAATTGCAGAGGAAGTCCAGAGTGCACCCAGATTTGCCATAGAGCACCGTGTGTATACGCAAGTCAGAATACGGAGTAACTATGATAATTCAAATATCACTGTATGGTAACCATGGATACTTGTTGACATTTTTAGTGATAGTGATTACTTTGTCTCAGGACATCTGTCACAGAGCCAAATTTGGTCCTCAGTTAAGCATGTAGTGTTCCCATTAAAATCAAAGGAGATTTGTCCCTTTAGTGAGACTGAATTAGACTGTAAGTGCTGGAAGCTTTGCTGTTTTCCTGAGTTTATAACTGGGATATTTCACAGGGTATGTGTACATTTTAATGGATACCTCTTTTCCCTAACGCACCTCACCATTCAAGTTAAGGGTCAGGAACTCTAAATTTAGTCTTAACATGGGAATCATCTATAAAAAGTTAAGATTTAATTGAGCTTTGGGAGTATTAGCATTTTTGATTCATGATAGTTCACCAAAATGTTCTTCTTTAGTGATTGGCTTAAAGTTGAGAAATTGCAGGATTTTTTTTAGCATGAACAACTTGAAAAATCATCAAACTTGGTGCAATCCTGTTCCTCTGTACAGGCAGCAGAAGGTACGGCTGTGTCACCGCATGAAGTACCTCAGGGAGGGTAGAAAGTTGTCTGTGCACTCTGGTAAAATGCATGATAGCGCTAGGACAGTGTGTACCCCAAAATGGTGCCCATCTTAAAAATGGTGTCTTACTCCACTGTAAGCTGTGGCTTCAAAACCAAATCTTGATGTAGTCATTTTACAGATACTAAGCACATTCTTAACACAAAGTTTGCAAAATTTTGGGAAAAAAACCAGATGTAAGAGGGACTTTAAATGCTGGGGCTTTGCAGTGTGCAGTTAAAGCCATAACCAGCAGATTCTGAGTCTCTGTGTCATCTGCTTGAAGAAAAGCTGCCTAGGTGGCATGTTTTCCACTCCAGCCTCCCCCTTCACTTTCCTTCGTTCAAGGTGAAATGTGTGTGTCTCTCCCTTTCTACTGGTAAAACCCTACAATCTTCAAGTGCTGCACAACTCCACATTGTATTTTCATGAATTATATTAGTGTAATAAATGATTTATTCCGGAGTGCCATGATTGCAGAGATCACACTCTACTACTGGCAAAACCAGATCAGTCTTCATGGAAATAGCTTCATGCTGATTTTAGAAGAGCCATAAAAGCATATGCAGGTGGAATCTGCATCCTGACAGATCAGTATTGCTTTTTTTCCAAAGCTAAATAAAGCTTGTTATATCTTCTTTTGGATTTTGGTTTGGGTTTTTTTTTTTAATGTTTTGTTTTGGTTTGGTTTGCTTTTTTTTGTCTTTGCAGATTTTTTCACAGGTATTTGCTGTAGGGATTTTCTGTGTGCTTTTCTTCCAGACATTGGCTGGGCATATTTTCAGTTATTACTTCTGAATGTGTCACCAGATTATAAAAGTGCACGTGTCTCAATTTTTTTCTTTTCTTCTATTCAGGTAGATATATTACCTTTATAATGGACCCGTTTCAATATGTCTATGTCATACGAAATAGCAAGCAACTTGAATTTCATGAATTTGCTGATAAAATGGCTTCCAAAACTTTTGACTACCCAGCCTTGTCAAATGGAAAATTCCCCGATCTCAAGGAAAACCTACACAGAATCTACCAGTATCTACAAGGCAAGCCTTTGGATATAATTTCTGACCACATGATGAAAAACCTCCAGGATATATTTGAATGGAAATGCTCACAAGCAACAGATTGGGAAACAGAAAAAATGTACAAATTCTGCTGCTCTGTAATGTTTGAAGCCAGTTTTGTAACACTATATGGAAGAGTTCCTGCTGCAGATGGCCACAAAGTTATTAGTGAAATCAGAGACAAATTTATCAAGTTTGATGCCAGTTTTCCCTATTTAGCTGCAAACATACCAATTGAGTTGCTAGGAGCTACCAAGAAGGTTCGGAAGGAGCTTATACATCATTTTTTACTAAAGAACATGACAAAATGGCTGGGAGGGTCAAAAGTGGTCCAAGCCAGACAAGATATATTTGAGAAATATGAGCTGCTTGGAGATTATGACAAAGCAGGTAGGAAACTTATGAATGATTGCTTGTCTAAAATAAAATAATTTACTATAGACCTTTGAAATAAAAAGGCAAAATGGCGACCTTGAAATTTTTTTATGTTCTTTCTAATTGGGTAATGATAAAATGTTTTACTCTGAAACAACCCTCTATGATAATTGATTTTTTTTTTTTTTTGTGCTGAGGTGGTAAAACAAGATACTTAATGGTGATAATGAGAAAGATTACAACTGAGCTGCATTTCCTCCCCTTATTCCCCCCACCCCCCCGACATTACATTTCAAACTATTCTCATTAAGCAGAAAATTAGACTTCAGAAGCCTATTGGTCCTCATTAGCATTCACTGATCCTTGGCTGGGTCTGTGTCCTAACATCTTTTAATTAGCACACTGCAAATCTAATCAGTGTAATAAACGCTATTAATCTTCCTTTTCACTTATTTTCTCCCAGCACATCATTTTGCCTTCCTGTGG
This sequence comes from Pterocles gutturalis, assembly GCF_000699245.1. Lineage (NCBI taxonomy): Eukaryota > Metazoa > Chordata > Aves > Pterocliformes > Pteroclidae > Pterocles > Pterocles gutturalis. The sequence continues at coordinate 16,836 of NW_010108982.1, forward strand.
GCCTCTGTGGGAAACACGATTCCAGCTACATTCTGGGCCATGTATTATCTTCTGCGGCACCCAGAAGCTCTTGCAACGGTGCGTGACGAGATTGACCATTTGCTGCAGTCAACAGGTCAACAGAGAGGGCCCACGTATAACATCCACCTCACCAGAGAACAATTGGACAACCTGGTCTACCTAGGTAATTTATTTTTATCTGTTAGGAAGAAAAGAGGGGCTCTCCCAGCAAACTCGGTTTATCGCTCATTTCTGTTTGCTGAGAAGGTGGAGGACACAGCTGCCTAATTGACATAATAACACCCATTTACATCAATTATAAATTATGTAGTTTATAGCTGTAGATACTCTCATTGCATGTAAACATTAAGGCCTCGGTAATTAACTATGCAAGGTATGCAAAAGGCTAAATCGAAGCTTTGCAATTATTTGAAAAAAAGTTCATGCCTATTAAGTTGTTTGATTCTGAGCATCTGCCGAAGTGTTAATGCATTTCAAATACTTCTGTATGGTACTGTCGAGAAAGACCCTTTTCTGAAATTAAAGTGGGATAACGTATTTAAACTGCAAATGTAAATTTTCACAAGCAGTTTCTTTTTCTCTCTTTAACAAAAAAAGGGCTTTTAAAGCGGGCTTCAGTTGAGCAATGCCTCTGAACAAAATATAAGAAGGTAAAGCTTTACAGATTAGAAATGGCTTTTACAGTATTGAAAAAAAGTACCTTGATTCAAAATAAGGGCGGTTTAAGTGGAATACAGATCTTCCAATTCTAGATCAGGGGTTTGGAGGGAGATCTTTGCCAGTTGCCATTAGAAGCAGTTTGATCCAGGAGCTGGACAGGCCTTCAGAGCATGAGCTGATGGTTTCACTTCGTTTGGTAGTGCACAGGCACTGGCAACATAAATGCTATAATTAGCCCCAGGGAGAAGAGTGGGTGTAGAGGGTATGAACCTAACCTTTAAGCATCTGAAAGTCTCTATAGGTAGTGTTAGAAGGATAGACTACACCTGAATAAAAGCATAAAGGTTCACTGTTTCTCTATTTTTAAATATTGAAACAAGTCCCCTGTTAAAACTGAGCTCACATCTATATGTTTTGGTAGCTCACGGCCTGAACTGATATTCCGCTCTTGGAAGCACCTGTGTCAGGATGGTGGAGCAGTACAGTCTCTAGGCTTCATTTGGACATAATGGCTGGCATTCTCCCGGACCATCCCAAGTGGCCTGTCATTTGGACATAATGCCTGCCATTCTCCAGGACCATCCAATGTGGCATGTATCGAGAGCCTGTGTTCAAACTTGAGTTGTTTCTCACAGTACAAATATAAAAATCAAGATTGATCCGGTTGCTTTTTTTAGAACACTAATGTTTCTCTTCTGTAGCGTGAGTCTAGTAAGTTGGTTTCATCTGGAGTCATGGCTGTTTTGGTGCAGATTTATCTCTGATGGAGGATGCTTTTGAAGTAGGGGAGATATCTGATGACAAGAACACTTCTGAAGAAATAACATGACATTCTAAGCACATAATGTACTTTTGAGGAACACAAGTAAGATTGCTTCACATCAGCTAGTGTCCACCAAAAATAATAGAATAGGAAAGTTACTGAGCATCATGAAGATCAAGAGATAATTTATTTTGTGTTTGGAGACTGAGATGAGAATGGCAAAAAAAAACCCCAAACAAACAAAAAAAAACCCCAAAGCACCCCAGAAGTGTAGCAATAAAGAAAATAAAAGCATATGCTTCACTAAAACCATCTCGTATGAAGTGTTTAAAACATTAACTGTGTCATTCCTCTGCTGCTCCTTGAAATCTGGAAGTACCTTGGTAACATTTGATTTATGTGTTGAGAGGAAAGTGCCACATCCTACTTTGTAGTGTTCTTGTAACACTTTTGTTAAATTTTATAATCGCGTTAAACGTAATGTGGTATGAACAGAGGCTAGATTTCAATTCTTCTGGCACTTAAGTCATAAAGGACTGGATACTGTCCCATAAAATAATAATTTAGAAAAAAAATCTGTACCATAAGAGAATTACATGCTTCGGTGGAAAGGGGAAAGGGATGTTTTGTTAATAAATGTGTAGGAGGGACAGAGGTCCCAATTTGCATTGCTTGCACACCAAAAATCCCCAGCTGAGGAAGGCTGTGGGCCATCACTGCCTTTGGCCTTGCAGCTCACTGACCCCAGCCTCTGAGACTGAGCATTTCCTCTTCCCACCCCCTCTGTGCCAACCCAGGGCACAGAAAACAGGGATTTGTGTCCCTGCTCTCAAGTAAGGCAGACCAGGTGGGACTCTTGTACATTCATCACCTTGTCATCTCATTCTCCTGTTTTAAGCACTCTGGTTCTCTGTCCTCTTTTTGGCCTACTATAATAAGAGTCTTTTTTTGGATTCCTCATGCTATGGAGAACAAGCAAGAATTGCTAAAAAGCCTTTCTCAGGAACCAACGTTGTTGTTATGGTCAGATTCTTTGGGTCTAGGGAACGACATGGCCTGATATACTTCTAAATTCAAAGCACAGGTATATGACTTTTTAATACCAAAAAAAAAAAAAGGCTTTCAACCTACAGCAAAACTAACAAATTTTGGCCCTGATTATTTTTTTTCCAATGGCATTTCTGAGGCAGCACACTTTATTTGGTCTACATAAGACTTTTCCTGAAACCCAAACACATGTATTTGTGTGCACAGACTAACATACATTATTAGTCATTATGGCTCACAACGGAGCTCTAATACAGTAAACGACACATGAGAATGGTCTGTCGGTTTTTATGGCTATAATGGAAATGCAAAGGGTAAAGCAGAGATATACTTAGTGCATGTTTAATGCTAGGCCTGTTTAGTCAGTTCATTTGTTTAATATTAGTCCATTCATTTATATGGTGAAGTATTCTTGCCCCAGGTCATTGCTGAATCCCAGATATTTCCTGTGAAAAGAGCACAGCTTGAAAAAATATTTCATACACAGAAAAGGGTAGGAACCCAAACCAGCTGATACGGAGTGCATAGTCGTAACACAAATGCTAAGCATTAAAATTGTCGGTTGGAATGAGAAAAAATGAATATATTTTCCTGGAATGGGCTGGGCAGTACCATTTAGTTCTTTCTAAGATGCAAATGTACTTGCTTCAGATCATCGTTTGTGTTGGCACACCGTGATGCCTGTGGGTAAATGCCCCCCCCAAATATTTGCATACTCGATAGATATTTCCCTATAATACACTCTAATAATTATAGTACCCTATTACCTGCTATGTGTTGGTGTAAAATTAACAATCCATTATGCACAATAAGTTTTATAAAACATTTACAGATAGAGATCATGTTTAATTAAAATTAACTTGCCTACGAAAGCCAAATGCACTCATGATTTGCAATGACCTTTTATTACCTGCAGTCCCTTGTTTTGGCTGGATGATTGACAGCTTGCTGTTTGGCTACCATGTTGTATTTCAGCTGACAAGACTTTTCATTTTAACTCAATTTGCCTGCCTATCACAAGCTGGTGGCAGGCCAGGCTCGAGTCACCCAGCTTTGCCTCAGCAGCTTGCTCTATTTCTCATTAGTACGCATTTATTCAGTGGAAATTGGAAGACAAATGCTTGAAGGCATGTGAACTAAGTATAGCAAATTAGGGTTTAAAGACTGAATATTTATAAGTATATTGAAACAGTTTTTAAAAAAAAAATCTAGAATGAATTAGAAGCTGAGTGCTAGCTTTAGTGTAAGAGAAACGAAGACAGAAGTGGGAGGATTCTAAGAATAACAATACTATGAGATATCTCTCTTTCTCTCTCTCTCTCTTTTTTCCTCTCTCTCTCTCTAGAAAATATGTAAAATCTCTCTGACAACACCTTATCAAACAACAGCCTGGCTTCTTTATGTAGCACTCACACAGTGAAGTTTAGCATCTCATGTGTGTAAGAAGGGGGGAAAAAGATGAGGGTCATGTTCATTTGCTGCTTGGTTATCCCTTGGTATGCTTTAAATTGCCTTGTTTGTTCAGCACAAGCACAGAAACAGATGTTGCTCTACCGTGCTGGATAATTTACTGTACCTCACGGTGCAGAATGGAAGGCCTCCCAAGCTACCCAGCTGGTCTGTCAGCGCCGATGGCTGGTGTCTGCTGAACTATGACAACTGCAAGTAAAGGCTGCAGTTTTATTGTGCAATTGTCATTCCTCTCAATGTATAGCTCCGGCATTTGCGGAAAGCTGACTGTCTATTTTTTTAATGTGAGCCTGAAAAGCCATATAAGCTCCATTCTCCTTTGTTGATCATAATGTGACTCATTACTTTTGTCATCTAATGATTATCGGCATGATCGCTCAGAGCGAGAGCCAAGCTCGCCTTCCACACATAACTGGTACTGGAAGGTAAAACAGATTTGTCATTTACTATCTGACCGCTAAGCCACTCTTTGTGCTCCATTATTGTGATTAACTTCTGCATAAGATATGCTGCCCAATTGTCATTTGGGATCCGGCAGCGGGCAGGGACTGCTGCGCTTTCTGGGAGGATGTCTGCCGATAGGATGTGACCGCATCGCTTGGGCGGTTAAACGCGAACCTGCTATTTTGCAGCGGCGCTTTAATAATTATTTTCCTTTTGGTTCTTTACCCTCCTTCCCCTTCCTCATTTGATTTCTGGTGTCGCTACATATGTCTCCCCTGTTTCCAAATGGTGGACTGGTGTGGAGTTACCAGCTCCATTTTCCGCAGGGTGAAGACAGTCTGGAAGCGGAGGCTGGACCCTTTCTTTGTACCACGTAAAGTTTTGTTGCCAGAGTGCTGCCAGTTGAAATCTATCGTGTCAGGTGCCTTGTGGCTATCTGCAGTAGAGGCCATCTTCTGGAACTAGGGTTCTTTTCTGGCTTCGTCACCAACAAGCCGATTTGACTCTGCCTGATTATAGTAACGAAGGCAGTCCAAAAGAATATGCACAGACTCACTGTACGTCACATTGAATCACGGCACTGGCCACACGAAGCTGACCGCAGCCTCATTTCTTTAGACAAATGCATGCTTAAGGAAAAACCTCCTGCAAGAAAGCATCCAGGGCCACTTTATTTGCTATGCATGCTGCACTAGATTTAATTTTGAGTGAAAGAACATTTGTTATTATTTTTTTTCAGAGGCATCTACACTGGGTAGCTACTGTCTCTAGTGAACTAACCTTTTGGGTGCAGCAGTTATAGTGCCTTGGTGACCACTTTGAGAAGGCTTATTTGATATCACAGAACATAAATGCAGACACAAATTGATTATTATGTGCAAATGAAACTCTATTTTAGGCTATTTTTCACACTGATGATTAGAAAGAGTCAAGTCACATATAACAGTGCCCATACACGCTGGTGGAAAAATAGTCAGTTTTGATTACAAAGTGAGAGATGCAGCCCTAGACAGGAGCTACATGCTGATATACATGCTATCAGAATGATTTATGCAAATTATGCATATTATTCCCAAAGGAATTCCTCCTCAAACTGCCAGGATAAATTGCCGGAAATTAGCCATAAAATCTGTCGTGCTAGGAGCAAAAGGTGAAGGCCACTGGGAAAGCAAGGACATTCAGCTTCTGGAGCCTTCCAGGATGTGATGGTGGAGACAGAAATCTTGCATTCCCTAAGCCTGAAAGGACTATGTTTTGTTTTCTCTTGGCCAATTAAAAGCGTCTTTCTCTCTTAAAATTACCAGGCAAATAATGAATTGCTTTTGTTCACTCTGGCCATAGCAGACACTGTCATTTGGCAGCATAGTACATTGAAAAGAAAATAAATAAATTTTAAAATGCTCAGAATGACTATGGAATTAAGAAGTGAAATTATTTTTTCTAACATATAGTCCTGCCATTACATCCAACAGCTTTCAAAAGGCAAGCTAAATAGCTCCGTGGATGCTTCTGATGGTATTTGCTTGCAACCTCCAAAATATATGTAAATGCGTAAAGCATTCATATCTTTTGATTGCGTTGTTTTCAACATGATGCCTGAATAATGACTTTCCACCCAAAACTCAGTGCTGCCTACAGCCGACAGGATTTCTCAGCACCATCAGTGAGCATCACATCGGGATGTTCAGTGTCATGGTTCCTCCCCGCCAGCCCTGTGGGATTGTTTATTGCGTCCTCCTGGTGTCTGCTTTATGTTTGGTTTGTGGGGTTTTTTTTCCTTTTTTTTTTTTTTTCCCTTTAGCCTGCTCCAGTAAACCTGTCGAGATTCAGCAGCTGTAGCCATGTATAACTTGCAGTCATCTCCCATATTTCTGATGCTTCCCCCCCTCCGCTTTTGTTTGATCACAGAGAGTGCCTTAAACGAGAGTTTACGAATGTGCTCGTCCTCCATGAACATTCGCATCAGCCAGGAGGATTTTGTTCTCAAGCTTGAAGGGAATCAAGAAGTCACTTTGAGGAAAGGAGACTGGATAGCCCTTTACCCACAGATTTTGCATATGGACCCTGAGGTCTATGAAGATCCTAAGGTAAACATTCAGCTGGTGCTACTCTTCTTACTCCAGGCACATCGCTGCAGCCAAGCCTTTTGTGATCTGCGGGCTTGTTTTGGTTTTTTTTTTTTTTTTACTGCTGTTCCTTCTTGTGGAACAAATCTTCCTACTTTCAGATGTATTTTCTAGGGCCCTATAGGTCAACGGATTCATGGCCTGAAGAGAGAAATATGGTGATGAGACTGACTGCAACTGCTTTCAAAGGAATTGACAATTGCACATTGACTACCATAAACTTTAGGCTAAATGTGGGTTTTGTTTGGCAGTGGATCATTTGATACCCAAGGAGGGCTGGATAATAGAAGGTGGTTTTAAATAGCAAATAATGTGGGTCATTTAGCTAAGTGCCCCCAAAGCATCATTGACTCTCTGAAGCCCTATAATAGCAACGTCTTACTTGAGCCTTATGCTTTTTCACCTCCCTTCGTAGGAATTCACCCCTTCTTGATCAATTAGTAGAGTGTTGTGAACTTGAGACTGTAAAGCTGTTGCTCTACAGCAAACCTTTGAGGGTAATTGTGTCATCTCCAGATAATTGTGTCATCTCCTTGTATTTTTCTCTGATGCTCATGTTAATGAATATCAAAGACTCGAAATTAATCCACCCTGCCTCAGCCTTAATACGCCTTCAGAGGTTCACCACCTGCATGCAAATTGAATAGTCCTCCTCTCGGCTACATTGCTCCCCCGGATTTCTGTCCCCAGCCCAGGGTGCCACAGAGGAAGCACGATGGTGTACACTGAGGCTGTTAAATGCCTGCTCTGCCTGAGAAGCAAGAGTTCATACTTGATCCATTCCTTACCCCCATTTCCCTAAGCAAATGGCTGTCTCCCAGTCATGCTGATTTCTATCCTTGGCATTTGAGCCAAAGAAGAAGGCAACTGGATTTTTTTACATGTTTATACAAAATCCGTGTTAGAGACATTGCTCCCTGAGGCTTTCCCTTTTGGAAATTTAAGGATATCAGGTTGCAGAGGGAAAAAGATATTCAAGTGCCTTGTTGGTGCATTATATCATGTCACTGTGCAGGAACTCCACCAGCCTTGGTGAAAGGAGGTGGGGAGCGTGTCACAGTTAGCAGGAGTAAGGTAGAGTCACGGGGATGAACACTGGAGCCATGAAGTGGAAATGACATCCAGGAGGGCTCTGCTGGCAGTCCCCACCCAAAAAGGAAGACAAAGCCCACAGAGAAAACTAGAGTTTTGAAAAATAATCCATATATTGGCAAATAGTTGATTAATATTTCTATCCTTAAAAAGTAACAGCTAACAAATGAGCTTTTTCTCATTTTATTCTTAACACTTTATTTTGGAGAACATTATTGATTTGTCAAAAGTCCATCTGTTTGTTTAGGTCCTAGACCAAAAGCATCGGTGTGGAAACTGATCCCCTCCCTTCTCCAATAATTGCCAGAATATATTACCATATTTCCATTGCTTGAATATATCTGCTTAGTATCAGCTCTGCTCAGCTTTCACAGTACAGCTTTAGTTCATATATTTTATCTTTTTGATAGTGAATGAGCAATCCACACATTGCAGTACATTGATTTCAGCACATGGGCCCTCTTGAAAAGTGGGGAAATCACTGTTCTGTTTGGTTCTTAAAATATGCAGTGTGCTTTCAACAATAACTACTGAAGATCAGATAGAGATGGAGAATGAATTTTTTGAAAGGTGCAGTCTTGAGCTTGTCATGTATTTAGGGAAAACTTTCCTGGGAAAACAGGCAGCTTGATGAGATAATTTTGTAGCATGCTTTTCTTCTGGATACATAAATTAAAGTTCAAGCTATCTTCTGCTTTGGCACCATATTGTATAAGTGCAAGCATATACTGTTGACCTCTTTCTCCACTCATCAAAGCCTAAATAAATTAGTCAGTTTTCTATAAAGTGAATAAGTGAACACCTAAATCCTGACTCAGCTAGTTATAGAGCTCACTAAATGCACTCTGCAAATCCCACAGAGTGAAATATCAGGAAACCCTGCAGGAAACCCTACATGGTGGCTTTCCAAACAAAGCTGAATTCAAGATGCGACAGAGTGAGACTTATCTCAGTCACAGGAGATTGCTCAATTTTCATAATACTCTTAGCAGCCTGTCCACACAGATCTTCATTGCATGGTTTTGCTCAGTGTCTTCACCTTTTCCTTGCCATCAGCCGCTCTGTCTCTTCCAAGGAGGCCTTGTGCATGGCTGAAAGTTCCTTTGTTGTCAAATATTAGCCTTTATTTAGGTGGCAAACTGGCTTTTAAGGAAACACTATCCAACCCAAGGGGCTTCAGCAGCACAAGCCTGAGTTTGGTGTCACGGTCATTGGCTCCATTCCTGTCTCACACTTGTTTTCTGCTTTCCCAATTCCTTAGACACCAATTTATTCTTTTTAAAGGCAATTACAACTCTCAGATGGCTCCTAAGATAACAAAGAAAGTGTAAGGTTTGACCCAGTATGTCTATGTGTTCAATACCACAGTTCTTAATTGCTCCAGACGCCAGGAGTGCACCTTGTGGAAATGTTCCAAGAAAGTGAAAGAGCTCTGGGTTGGGTTGGTTTTTTAAGCTATTGCGGTTCATATTTAGCAGTGCTTTTTTAGACCAGCAGGATTTACATTTCAGGAAGTGAATCTGTTTTAAGGAAGAAGTGGTATTCTGGGGCTTTCATTTGTGACTGTGCTTCTTCAAATGAAGCAATAACTTACGAGGATTAAAAATGGCATGCTTCCTTTTGGCTGGGGTGTTCAAAGAGACTGAAAAGAATTACTTGTCAGTGGAAATACACATACAGTCACCTTTATCTTTGTGGAAAATACAGGCCTCTGCCATTTAGAGAAACAAGCTCCTGTTCTTCAACACCCAAAGTTACATCCCCTCCAGTGCACCCTGTACTTGTTCCCTTTCTCATAGACCACCTCCCCTGCCACTGTTTTTTTCTCAACAGCAAGACCTGCAGTGCATGGTTTTCAGAGCCTTTAATCTAATGGGTAGATAAGTATCAGTGTATTTTTCATTGTGGTGTGGGATTTTTTAATCAGTTGAGGTTGGTTTCTGTCTGACTGACTTGTTCCCAGCCAGCTCCAAATGGCTGCTGCTATAGCAGATGTATGCAAAGCAGGACAAATGCTAATGAGTGACCATAAGCAAGAAGTGTCTGTCATTTTTATTCAAAGCATGCAGGAGGATTTTGTAAGTGGTTAATTTGCTGTTGACTGAGTGAGGATGCCAGATCTCCTTCATTCAAAAACATGAATTATCTCTAAACAGGGATCCTGCTTCTGGAAAATAGTCAGAAAGATGTTCAATTTATGGAACGTAGGTTACAAGCACAACCACAAGCCTTAGTGAAAGCACCCTCTTTATAATGATCAGTCACCACTGGTTGTCCTGCTTTGCACACAGCTTCCAGAGCAAAACATTTGAAGGTCAGATGTGGCAAATTAAGCAGCAACCATCTCCAACTGAAGGGAAAATTGACTGCAAAGCGTCAGTTCTGGTTTTTGAATAATCTGCACCACTGGGTGCAAAGGAAGGATGGATTTTGCTCTAGCTTGCAGGAACAAGATTGGTGCAATGCATTAATTTATTCATAGGCAGTTGAAGAATTTGGCAGATTACCCTTATTCATGATGTATGTACCACACTGAGCGTGTATGATGCTTTACAAGAAAATTGTCCTTCCACTAAGGTTCATTGTCCCTGCTACAAAGCAGTCAAAATCTAATTACAATCAGTATAGGCCAGACGCTCAGAGGGTGAGACATGGAAGTTGAAGGAGCTTCATGTAAAAGGGCTAAGCTAAGTAAGTGGATTTAAGGAGTGTTCTTTGCAGGAAAGATAATGTGAGTTAATGAAACTTGAGGGAACCAACTGAAAAGGAGATGCTGTCAACTCCTTGTCCTCCTTTTTATCTTATTTTATGGGTTTCAGAAGCATTACTGTTGTGCAAACAAAGCAACTGGTGTAACTGCCTTGTTAGATATCACGCTCTCTCTCTCTTCCTCTTTTATTTTCAGGAGTATAAGTTTGATCGATACATAGAGAATGGCAAGAAGAAAACCACATTCTACAAGGCAGGAAGAAAACTGAAGTATTTCCTAATGCCCTTTGGCTCTGGGATCAGCATGTGTCCAGGGAGGTTCCTCGCAATGAATGAGATGAAGATGTTTCTGTTCTTACTGTTGGCTCATTTTGATGTAGAACTAGCAGAAAACAAAGCTGTCAGACTTGATAACAGTCGTATGGGCCTTGGTATCCTCCTGCCAGACGTTGATATTGCCTTTCGTTACAAGCTAAGGTCCTTAAGAAAGTGAGCAGCTGCCTATATGCCTTCTACTAATCTCTGTGTTTGCTGTTTCCTCACTCAGCTTTGTGGTTTTGGAAATGTTTGTTTTTCCCGCTGTGCTTTTTCCTCCTTCCTGTTTGTTTCTAAGGAGAAAAGCCCTTGGTCTGGAGGTAGATACCAGATATGGCAACATGCAACCTCCATTTGTCCTGCCTGAGTTGTGAGTAGTGAGGTGAGACGACAAGAGTTTGGCCAAGTAAATAGCCCAACGTCCCTACGAGGTGGACCCCCATACTCTTGGCCACGAGTCAAGTAGGATTTATGGGGAGGATTACATCAAGCTGAATCCAGGCTATTTGTATGGGAAACGGGCTCAGCTGTCACAGGAGTTCCCCCTTGTTAGATTGGGAGGTCCCATATACCCACCATCTGGAGACATCTCTGCATCTGCTCATACAAGCATAACAGCAAGAAAGAGGAAACTTAGTTCTAGAGGGTGAAAGAATTTTTAGTGATTATTATTCTAACTTTTTATTTACTCTATTCCCTTCATGGTCTTGAGTGTCTTAGCTCTTATTTGGGAGATGCAATGGAAGCTGTGTGGGCTGGTGGGAGATGATTTGCAAGAGTGTCTTACTGGCAACACGTTTCTTACTTCAGTGTTATGTACTGAGGGTGAATGCTTTTTTTTTTTTTTTTTTTGGTGCAATACAAAGAAACTAAAATCTCAGATTTTTTCCTGCAGTCATTTGAGGTCAGAAGGGAGGTTCTGTTGATTTTAATAGTCTCTGGATCTAGTCTAAATTATGTATTTTGGCTTTTGAGACAAAAAAGTATGTTCTTCAGGGAGAAAATACATGGGCCTGCTTGAAATGATTTGAAATTACCTTCTGTTTGTCTCACTGTTTTCTTAGTAACATGTCCATGTGTTTTATTTTGACCATATCTTGTATTTGACCATTTCTCCAGAAAGGCAAAAGAAGAAGAGGGCTTCAACGTCATGTGTGGTATCTAAAACTACTTTTTAATAGTGTTTTACTGTGCCTAAGTTATAGGCAGAGTAATGTGACCTGTTTTTGGAAACAGAGTTGACCAGAGTTGACAAACTGGAAAATAGCTTCTTCCCTTGGGCCAAGATTTGAGGAAGTGACCACCCTGGGCAGCCACCGGAGCTATGTGTGTGCTGGCTGCCCAACCTGCTCTTGTTTCAAATGTTAATTTCCTCATGCACAGGATCTGAGATTTTTACACCCTTTCTCTCTTTCCAGCCATCACTTTAGAGACTGATAAGGATTCTTGTGATTGTCCACTCTCAATTTGCCAAGATGATAATTGTGATGGGAGAGTAGCCAGGTCTGTGGGCCTTGCCTTGTGTTCCCAAAAGAAATCTCTCTTTGGGACGTGCCAGCGTAAATTCTGCCCACACTGCCAGCAGATGAATAATGATGCTGTACTGAACAAGACTTCCCCTCATATTCCCAAGGGTCCAGTCATCATTCATAGAAGTTAGACTGGAAGAAGGATGAATAGTTCCTGCAAGAGAAGGCTAGTTTGGGCAGCTAACCCTTGATCTATTCTGTGCCAGCATTTACATTTCTCTAAATAACTAACTGACCATGGAGGTGTTGCTGCTGTCTGAATGTGAGTTCAGATTTGCCCTGTAGATGCTGAATGAATTGTTGGCTCATCTGGAACTGGAGTTACAGAAAATTCTCAGTGATTGCTGAACAAATCATTAAGAAGATCAGTTTTTTTCTCAATATTTCAGTGTTTGCATTGCTGTGTTTTCATGATATCCTGCACTGTCAGAGGCAGGATGCTCAAAAAAAGCATCTGGCACTCTACTTTGTGCCAAAGACACAGAGCTCTGAAAACTTAAGCTTGACTTGTCTTTTCCCAGTGGAGCATCAGAGCCACTAGCTCATTTTGAGAATATTGAGCTGAAATTTCCTGTTCCTTAACCTCACATGTCTTTTATAATCAGAAATTTTACTCATCTCTAAAGTACTTGATGGCTTATGCATGGAAACTGCTATGTACATACTAAGGATTAGAATTTTTTATTGTTTTATGTGTAGAAGCTTGTTTAGTTATTTATGTAAAGCACATACTTTAAATAAGCATCAGCATCAGTAGAAAGGCTTTCAGAGATAGGCACAGTCACATTCCAAATCCTCTGAGGAGAAAATTGTGGTTTTGTGAGATATATTGGATAAACATTTTCTCTTCATGTATAGTATCAATAATGTCTACAGTGTTGGAGTACGCCTACATTAAATGTGCTTTGCAGTTGATTAAGTGCCTTAACTTTACTTCAACATTTAATCAACAGCAAAAGCTGATTATTTGCTTTGTGCCACAGAATAAAATTTGTTTTTACAGAGAGATTCTTGTACTCAAGTTACTTACTGCTGTAGTTACTCTGTAGGAGCTATTCCATACTCAGCCATAGCTCACAATCCAGTTTGGACATTAGAGCGTGGGTTATTGAGAGAGGAAATGTTGACATCATTATACTGTTGACTGTATCCCATTATTGCTTAAATGTAAGCTGTAAAATGTCTTATGCCACAGTTATGATAAATCTTTCTTTGGCATCCAACTTTGAAACAAACCTGAAGCAACTGTGAAAATAACAGTAGGTATTTGTTTTAAACATAAGACTTTTTTTAATAATTGTATTCTATTTTTAGGATTATGAATTAGAATATTGCAGGCTGCTGCATAATTTCATAGGACATAATAGGACTGTGCCAAAAGTACATGCAAATCATTAGTAATTTCAGATTAATTGCTGATCAGTATGTATAGTATCTATTTTGAAATTAAAAGAAGAGCCAGATTGTATCCAAAATAGCAAATTAAATCTATAGGGCATGCTTCCATTTGAAAAAAATGAGATGTCAGAATCTTTCCCAGTTTGTTGAGTTGCAGGAAACCTCCGTGAAGGTACTCGGAGGTCTTGTGTCAGGGCTGGAGAGCACACTTTGCGCCTGCGAGAGGACAGCATTTTGCTGGGATAAGAGTCAGTTGCTCATTTTGCTCAGGGACCAAAATAATCAAACTTAAAGCAGCATCTGCCCAGCTTGTGCTGGAACTGTGTCCCTGGTAACTCATAGTGGGTTAGTTTTGCTGGGAAGCCATGCGTCATACTGGGGTATGTTAATACCCCAGCTGCAGAGGAGGTAAGCATCACCCCCCTGGAAAGTCACGAGTGCTACAGCAGCACAGAGGACAAGTTAAGCCCTTCTGGTCCACGTACTCAGCAGCTGAGGAGGTGACTTATTGAGAGTCAGCAGCTGGTGGGATCAGGAATGACTTGGTCTCCGTGGATCGGGGAATGAAAGGCCCATAGTGTTGGTATTCCTGGTCAATAAGCTGTAGCAGCACAACAGGGTGAGCGTGCACCATCCCTGGAGGTCCCTGCTGGAGCCAAGCTGTCTGCGGCGTGCTGCACCAAGGAGAGCATGTTTCATGTCGCAGGGTGCAATGCAGTTTTTAATGACCTTCTCTGCCACAGAACCCTGGAACAACCAGCTCTTAATGTCTGTCACCAGGGCACTAAGATGGCAAAATCATCTAAGCAGAAACGGCAGTTCAGTTTGCAAGTGTTCAGGTGCCAGTGGTGCTGCAGGGATGAGTGGCAGGAGGCAGTCTAACCTTCAGCTTCCTTGTCCCTCCTCTCCACTTGAGCAGGGAGGTCTGCCCTGCAATCCCAGCAATGCCTGCTTGTCTCATCGACTGACCCAGAAGGTGTAGGGTCAGCCAGGAGGAGCGCACGGGTACCCCTTGGATTTCTCTGCTCTTCCTCTGGTGCAGTCGCTCATCGCATTGAGATGTGACTCGGCTGGTCAGTACTAGGCTCGAGCTGTAAGTTGTTGCTGCCTATGGCTGTACTGATAATATCTTCTGCTATTAAAAAAATAAATAATCACCTTTTTTCCTCATATAAAATAGATTTGTTAAATCAGTATGGCCCTGTATAGCAACCGAGAAGAAAAGTGAATTCATCATCAACTAATGTGAATGCTAAAATGTGATTTTTTTAAATTATTATTATTATTCTTTTAATTTACAGATTGTATGTTCTCCATTTTCATGCTGGTACTCAGTATTGCTACAACCTATTGTAAACTTTTAAAACTGTTACATTACATGAAAGACCATGTGTACCTGCTTGCAGATTAGACTTCCACATCTCTGCCAATATGTCCTATTATGCTAATATAAAACTGTGTAAGAGTTGGTAGTTTATGCTTTTAAGCCAGTTGCATGTCACTGGTTTTGATGTTGCTGTTTTTATGAATAGTTACTGATCTGTGAATTTCTCTTGTAGAATTATAGATGATCTTTTATTTCATCCTTATTGAACTTTCTGACATTCAAAAGATGGTGAATTGCTCTTAATTGTGCAAACTGACATTTTGTATATAGATGAACAACGATTAGGTTCCACTTTAATAGTTAGTATCCATCATTAAGGCTCTTAGATTGAATAATGTATATTGTGAATTTCTGAGCAAGAAAATTGAAACTTTCATTATTTTAGTAATCTAACAACTTCAGTGAATTTTGTATTTCAAAGACACAATAAAAATTAATATGTCTATTTTAATATTGAAAGACTGTCCATGTTATTTTTTTTCCACCTTACATTTACACTTTTCTCACAGATTCACAACTATTGCTTTCATTTTTAAATGATTTAGTCAACATACCGCATTTTTCTGTTACTTGATCTTGAAAGGTATTTTTG
>NW_010108982.1:32402-34145 GCF_000699245.1 Pterocles gutturalis
AGCCTTGTAGTCTAGTACTGGCATGGAGCAACTCCTTTGAATTTGGGAAATGATCAAGTCTGTTTTACCCCCCATCAAACTTAAGCCAGTTCTTATCAATTGCGGGGGAAAAAAAAAAAATGTACTTCTACATCCTTAGGACATTATTCAAAATTAGTATAAAGATCTACAGTCCACTGTATTGGGATTGCCAAATACAGTTCCTGGGCTTTTCCTTTTGGAAACCTCTGTGTAGTGCAAGATGTACTACGTAGTATAAAATATTCTGTCCTCTCAGATCATTCATTTTAAAAGGGGAAATGAATGAAAATTGTTACAATATACAGCACAGCACCAGCAAAGCACAACTTGGCTTTTCTAGGTATCACTGTAGCTACTGAGTTTTACAAGTAGGTATCTAATATGAAGGTTGTACCCTAAAGACGTCAGTGTTTCTTCGTTCCTTCATGAAGAAATGCTTGTCAAATATGTCTGTGAGGGTTGTTGAAGATATCACAGATAAGATAGACCTGCAGCATTTTGCTGGGTTTGATAAGTGTGTTTGTAACTTGTGTTACAAGCAATTGCTTTAACTCCAGATTATATTAGAAATTAGTGAAGTTTATAAATGAAAAGTGGCATTGTTTGAGATTTCTTGAAGGGCACATTTCTGAGTGATCTTTCCATTATGGTCTGAAAGATAGCTTTGCAGGGAAATTAATAAGACCTCCTAACACTGCATTTTATCTAATATTTGTTCTGACACTAGGTGCTTTCTTGATGTTACTTATATTACACTGTATTTTAAAATTACTAGAGACATCAATTTATGCATGACATATGCTTAATTCATATGAATGGAGCTATTTTAACTGTCAGACCATAGAAAGTGGAGTGTCTTCCTGCCCGTTACCTGAAACAGCCTGTACACTCTGGCTAGTCATGTCCCAATACCCACAACATATCAGAAAAAATATCTTCTTACAAAAACACCATTTAAAACTACACTTGTGAAAGAAATTATTGTGCTCCTTAAGTTGTTGTTTATGTTTATAAATTAGTAATAAGTATAAATAAGTGGTTGCTGCATATAAAGAAGCCTTAAAATAGTAGAAAAATGTTTGATTTTCATTTGAAAGCAAATAATTAAACTGTAGTGGGATCTTTTTCTTCATATAAACCAGTACTGTGTCTACATAGCCTATGCTACGCCTCAGGCTTGCCTGGGATCTCAAGTACTGAGGTTGTGTGAATACATCATTTGTAATAGTAGAAATGTGTTTCTCTTCAAAACAATTTAAACAAAAATAGTCAAAAGAAGCCTAAGCTTCAGCTGTTCCTGCTAAGAGCCTTGCAGGATTCTATCTTGCAAGATTTTTTTAAACCGATTTTGACACTGATGTGTTGTTTTGTATTTTTTTCCACCAAACAGCAGTTAAGAGTGCAGCAAAGTTGAATAGAAGTCTAGGCTACAGGGAGAGTAAAAAACACTAAGTAAATACCCTGCGATGACTTTTGACAGTGACTTATTTTCTACCAGCTCATCTTTCAGACCACCTCTTTCTTTCAACTAGTTTAGTTGCTAATGTCCTGCAGGCAGCAAGTTTTTCCCTTCAAATTTCCATCTGGTGAGCCAGTGAATCGGCTATATTTCCAACGTATTTTCCAGATGCCTCCTAAAAATGAAATCTTCGGAGCAGCCTCTTGCGAACTCGGCACCGCAGGTAGCTACAGCTGAGAGCGGTGCCGCACTGACAGAGCTTC
>NW_010108983.1:0-18982 GCF_000699245.1 Pterocles gutturalis
GTTACTAAAGCCTTGGTGTGGGGGTGAACCCTTAGCAGTCACTTACAGGAGCCCCACTGCTGCAGCCCCTCCCTTGCTGCCAGAGCAGACTCGGAGCTTGGGGAACTCTTAGCGGTTACTTACAGGTGCCACCACTGCAGCCCCTCCCTTGCTGCCGGCAGAGCTGAGTGCAGGGAAACCTTTAGCAGCTACTTACAGGAGCCATTACTGTGACCCCTCCATGCTACCAGACAAACCCAACACACAAAACCACATCTGGCAAATAGTTACCTGCACTTTTGAAGAGTACTTTGCTGCATCAGTCACAAAAACAGTTTTGAGTTTACCTAATATCATCTTTCTGGCCTGGTTGAACAGAAAGTTGTGTTCAAAAAGAATGCACTTGCAGCCATACTTTCTACAACTTAAAATTGTTCAGTGTCAGTCTCCTGTTCGGCACCCACCTTGGTACATACCAAGGTAGAAGTATTTCTCTTTCCAACATTTATGTAAGAGGAGAATATTGTGGATTCATTTTAAAGAGGAGAAATTTGGATACACACTTAAGGGTTGAAATAATTCCCCAGTACCAGACTGAGAAGACTACCAGAGCTGGGGAAGGAGCCCACACGCTGAAAAGCCCAGTCTAGAGTAACTATAATATCCACTTTCCACATTGTTCAGTCCCTGTTAGCTGCTTGAGAAACGTTAGAGGCTGAATGCTCTTGGTGTCCATTGAACTGCCTCATAGCACTCACTGCTTCCATGCGTTTACTTCTGCATGGTGAGCCTGTCAGGATTAGACTCTGTTGTTTGCTATGGCTCTGTCTTCCCTCCCCAGCTATTAACAAATTTACAGGAACTATGTTTTCAAGTCTTTTGATATAGCAAATGTGACGCAAAATGAGTGAGACTTGGGGGTCACATTCAATTAACCTGAGAGGTATCTACTGTCATTTCATCTTGCCTGCTGCCACTCCAGCAGGACATGGGTCTCCCATGGGTTCCATATTATGTCTAACAGCTCCAGACAGATGTCTTGAATATCCTACAGTATTTCAAATGGCACCAAGTGCCTGAGTTCAGATAACTGAATCTCTTCCTCAGTCCCTTCTCTGCAGTTTACATAGGTCTGTGTTGTATTTAAACAATTACGGTGGGAGTTGTGGTCTGTACCTCTGGTACCATACATGAGGCTCACCAGAACTCCTGAGAAGTGCTCAAAGACACTTGGGCCAGTTTTATCATTTGCAGACCCCCAGATAAAGGTGCTCTAACTACAACAAGATGGCAGCTTCTGATATTGCAAATCCATTGTTTTACCACTGGTTTGGGTTTCTTTGTATTGCAAGATTTCCAGATAGGTTTATCAGAGACTTTTCTCTCTTTCTTAGAATGTAAACTTTCTCATAAATATCCATCTCCCATGGCTCTAATTTGATGAAATGCCACTGTAAGTTTCATTTTGTCTCCAACTGTGCAAATGACTGCCGAGGAGTAATTATGCATTGTAGTCTGAGCTCAGTGGAACACTAAAGGCTGTAGTTCAGTAGTCACTTTGCTCCACTCTGTTCTCTTGCCCAAATCTTTGCTAATCTATGTAATAAGTGCGCAGGCTTGCAGGAACCGTGCACGTTTTGATCTTGGGCTAAATGCTCACCAGTGCTGTATTTTTAGTGCCTCACGTTCTACCAGAAAGGCAGCGCAAAGGTTATCAAATTCTTCCCTAAGTCAAAAAAAGCATGTGTGAGAAAATACCACTGGTAGTGTTTATACAGAATGTAAAACGTGGTATCAGAATAAGTCATATTTTTCTTGGATTCTGGCCAAAACAGAGCTGTCAACAAAAGAAACGTGTATAGGGATAGAAGGGAGGAAGGCTGTAACAAAAAAAACCCGAGAGGCCCTTTTGTTTTCCTTTCCCAAATACTGTTGTGAGAAAGACTCTTCTTAGGCATACTTATAAATCCTGTGAGCTACTGGAAGCTACCAGACCTTTGCCTCACAAAACATGTATCACATTTTAAATTCTGAAGTTTAATAATTTTTAAGAAGAGCCCTGTGATTAATCTATACCTTCTGGCTTGCTTTGTTAGGTGAGTTTGGAGATGAATTGAATTCTGAAGATCTCTCTGTAAGAACAAATAAGAATCCTTTCATTTTCACTGCATGTTCTTTTTCTTTCAGAAAAAAAAAAAAATACATCTGTGAATTGGATGTTATTATCCCAGTTGTCTAGATAAGGAGATTGAAGCAGAGTTTGAGAGGCAAATTGTATATAGTCACTGCATAGGTGTTGGGTTGACGGTTGGACTTGATGATCTTTGAGGTCTTTTCCAACCTTAATGATTCTATGTTCTATGTTCTGAGTGCACAGAGGATAATGAAAGAGACCTCTGCTCACTGTTGTGTCCATCACGGAGAAGATAATTTTGCTGTAAGAGTCATTATGAGATTCCCATTGATTGACATGAGAAAAGAGCTGGTCAGTGCAATGGACTTAAGAATGCATGTTTGGAGCCCAGGAATCCCTGTTCCAGTACCAAATATATTTTCCTAGATAAATTACACATAAAATTCTCAAGCCAATGGTTTACATTATTTCCTGGGGAAAGCCCAGCACAGACAACCTTAGTAATACAGATTTCGGTTGTATTGTAGAACAGTTGAGCAATAGACAGAAAGATGTGATCAGGTACCAAAAAGGTGGTGAGCTGGCATGGCCTTTGTGAAATTAGGTCTTATTCTCTCATAGATATGGGTTTACACCTTTTTCTTCCAAGGTTTTCAAAACAACCTCACAGTACCTTAGAGAAAGAGTCTCAATATGTGTCAGTAATTTGCTTCCACCTGTGGACTACAATCCTGCAAGACCAGCTTTGTAAAGAAGAAAGCAATATTTGCCTTCCACGCTGGACAGACCTGTTGCTAATCTGGTGCAGTTTGAATTATTCTTCCATCAGAAATGCTCTAAGTTTGCAAGTACATTGGTTTAAAATGCACTCAGAGGAGAGCAAGTATTTTTTATTGATTTTGAAAAACTTTCCACTGCAAAACCAGTATGAAATTCAGTTGCTTCATTCTTCATTCTTCAAGTTGAGCTTTTTCTTTGCCAGATTTCTATTCTAATCCGAATGCTGCAGTAAGCTTAAATCCTTTTGTCAGATTGCTCAGATGAGTGCTCTCATTGATGTGTGTGTGTGTGTGTGTGTGTGCTTCAGGGTACAGTGGGATTACAGTTTTACAGCACCAGTTGCCTCTGCTGGAGACTTTGACTGGTTTGTGTCACCTTTCTTTTAATCCAGCAGGAGGAAAACGCAGTGTACCGTGAGTCTCACCGTGTGGCTGCTGGGCCTGAGCATCATCAGTTCACCTTGGCTTCTGGGGATGTTCAGGGCCTGTGAAAGCTCAAGCAAATGTTGGAAGAAATTGTATTCCAGTCACAGAGCACTTTGTCTCTTCCTCTGTATTTGAACAACCAATACAGAATTCTGTCATAGATTCCAGTTTAGGAAACCACATAGGCACATACATTCTTTGCCACCTTGAATTCATCCCTGTTTAGGAAAAGGATGTCTATCTGAAAAAAGTTTTGAATGGCTTCCTTGCAGGTGTGTTTTGCGCAAGGCAGTTTAGGTGCAATTAGAAGAACTGGGTTCCAGGACTGCTACAAAAGACTTAAAGAAAGGAAAGGTGAATGCAAAATAAGTAAATAAAATAAAGTAAAATAACATACCTGATGCTTCAACGTGCTTTCAGTTGTTCCTATTATAAGCAAGGGAAAAATCAAACAATAAAATAGAAAAAAAGGAAGCTACATTGTTAGACATAATTTAAATCAATGTCAGGAAACGTCCCAGATTTTTTATTCAGATTATTATCTCAAAGGGCAGCAGAAAAATGGCATTTTACAGGTAGCGTTCAGTAAACTACCAAAAAAATGTCATCTGTTCCTGTATCTGTGATATTAAGGGTTTGATCTTGAAAAGGGCGAATCTGCTTCAGCTGGCCAGAGTTAAAGTGTGGCTAGCATGGAAAATTATTTTTTCAATAAGCTAATCAGAAGGGCAAAACTTAGATACAGTGTCACAGACAACAATGTCTTAAATTCAGGTGAGGAACAAGTAGCTGGAAAAAATGAATTGCCCGATGTGAAATCCTAGCTTCAATGATTTAGATAGAAAAGCTCTGCTGGTCAAGATTTTTCTGCTTAAGAAACAGAAGGTCTGTTGTATAACAGGTTGCCATGTGTATTTTTTTAAATTTTAGTTATTTTTTGTTAGGATTTTTCTTAGTTTCATCTTATTTTTCTTTTTTTTTTTTTTTTTCTTTCAATAAGCCAGGACAACACTTGGCGCTCATTCTGATTTCAGACTTGGTTTAGATCATTGTAAAACTTCATCAAAAACCATGGAGTTATTTTCTGGCAAAATCAGGCCCCTTTATACGCTTCATTAGAAACAGCTCTCAAGGGATTAGTTTCTCTTTCCTCCTCCTCTCCCTCCCCTCAGGACGCAGACTGATTGTCTAACAGTACTTAGCCATATTTCTTTTTCATTGCCATGCAACTTTAATTAAGGTGTAGATATACTGGCACAGTGTGTGCACAGGATGGCTAGTGGTCTGCTTTAAAATTATATGGCTATGCAAAACCTTTCCTTTGGCATACACTGCTTTTCTGCAGTCCAGCTGAAATGCGTACTTCACAGTGAAGCCAGACCATTTCTTTGCAACAGGCTTTATTAATCCTAATCTTTTGATTGCCGGCACACCAAGTATGCTCAGGCACCACAGAGGCCCTTCCTAGATGTGGATGTGTCTGTGTAGTGGTGTGTGTCTCCAAGGCTGCGTATTTTTCATACTTTCCAGAATGAGTTTCAGAACCCCAGTGGAACCCAAGGGGCTGAAATGATAGTGTATTTCAGAGCAACAGTGCAAAGTGAAAAAAGGGGGAGACTCAACCTTTTTCTCTTCCATTTAGCAGGAGAGATGAAGAAATGGCTTCAGCAAAGCATGAGGATGAGGATATATTCATTGCTGCACAACTCCAGCAGACTTTGGCTAGCCTGGATGAAGATTTAGAAGGTAGGGAAGTGTGTTAACTCTGAAGTCCAAGAGAGACATAGCCAGGAGATGCAGAGTCAAACTGTACTCTGAGACATCTGCACATTTCTCACTAAGATCACTGGGAACTACTCACAGATTTAAGGCAGAATGTGGTCAGCCCAAAGTGGCTGCTCTCCCTTTGCTTCTGGGCAGCCAGTCTTTATAGACTCACACTGAATATTTGTCAAGCTGCTTATCAGATTGTCATTGCATTTTGATGTCTGCTACCAAGAAGAGATGAACAGCAGTTTATGGACACATCTTATGGGCCAAATTTGGTACCATTTCATTGACTTCAGTGAAGCTAAATCAATTGTGAATTTAATTCTGTGTTTAACAAACAATGCCTCTGTTTTCTATTTTATCATAATGAAGTGGAGAAGGGGGGGGACATTTTTGTACCTAATGCCTCCTCTGAGTTAGGAGACATTTTAAAGTTAAAAATTGAAAAACATGAAAAGAAACAGTGGGAAGAGATAAAATGTCATATTGTGCTCCTCTTTTTCCTACTGTGAATAAAGATATTTCTCTACTAATGTTACCAAATTACGTTGAATACTTTTTAAAATCTTCCCATCTTTATTTTAGTACTTCTGCAGTGGACCTGATTTTGCTTTAATTTCTATGAGTTCTCTAACACTGCAATTTCTTAGTTTCTGTGTTGTAACCCCTGATTTATACCAGCAAATTTGAGAGGAGAGTTAAGCTTCTTGCACAATGAGGCTTCTGGAGTCACTGGTAATGACGGGTGAGAAGAATGGATAAAAAGTACAAGTACTGTTTCTTTGTTTGCTTGCTCAAGGAAATCCTTCAGCTGGGCTGTTATTACTAACCAGGTCTGGGAAACATAATTTGGAGTTGCTTGCTGTTTCTCAGAAATGTTTCTCCTTTGGAGTCATGTGGTGAAATGTTTATCACTGAGAGAAGTTAGTCAAAGATAAGGTATGAACAATAGATTAAATTCTGCTTTCAGCTGCATTTGTGTATTTCCCACTAGCTGAAGCAGGAGGACTGCAGGAATATTTGGCTGATCCTAATCAGCAACCAGACTATAAAAAGGACCCAGATCTCTCCTTTTTTGTAATACAAGCATAAATCTATTCCTGTTAGTTTTAGTGTAACTAAAATATCTGATCCGCTTAAGCTTGTACTGGCTGTTTGTGTAATTTAAAGTCATAATGCCTAAATACTGCCTATATGTAATGTTGTGTGTGTATTTTGCAGCAGTGGATAGCGTAAGTAACTCTGACTCTGAGTCCATCAATGAAGTGTCGAGCCCACATATAAGAAAAGTTGAGGCTGCCGAAGGTGTTACCATTTCTGTTCCAGTAACAGTCATAGATGATGCTCCAGAAGTTGGCACCTCTAACTCAGCTGGAAATCAAGAGGCAGAGACAAGGGTCTCACAAAATATCTCAGCTGACTCTGTTAATACAGGAAACTTTACAAATAAAAACAACAGTGCAGGTTCCTTTGATAAGGGACACACAGATGGTGGAGCTGTATGCATATCCAAGGACCTAATACAACAGGAACCATCTGAAAATGAATTCAGTCACTTGCCTGTGGAACAGAGGAGAGATATGTTTGAATCTCTCACATCCTCATTCGAAAAAAGAAGTGAAAAGAACTTAAGACTGGAACCCCCCCCCAAACATGCTGTGAAATCTGAGGAATGTAAATCTAAGCTGACTCCATCTCATTCCAAGGCCACAGCTGAAACCAGTACAGCAAAAGAGAAGATAAATCCATTTAAGGAATGTAGTAACAGGGAAAGATCTCTGAAAAAAAGTAAATCAGAATTAGAAATCAAATGGCCACCAGCAAAAAAAATTGAAGCAAAAGAAGTCCCATCAACACCCACATGGTGTCATCGTGCCCAGAATTCAGGAACAAACTATGAACCTAAAATGGGTTTGACAACCTTTAAAGTTGTCCCTCCCAAACCTGAAGTAAAACATTTTGATAGAGGAGTTTCACTCTCCACTGGTGCCATTAAGATAGATGAACTAGGCAACCTTATAGGCCCAAATGCTGGCGTCAGTAAGCACATACCAGGTACCTCTGCTGATGAAAGTGAGGAAATTCATCTTGGGAAAGTGAAGGCATTCTGGAGGTCAAGTTCTATGGAAAAGCAAAGTGATGACTCTGCTGAGCATCTTCCTAAAAAGTCAGCAGTCACCACAAACTGTAAGCCCTTTACTATAAAACATGAACACAAACCTGTCTGTCTTGCAGCTCCAAAACCTGTGGTAGCACAAACTGTTACTACCCAGGGTGCTGAAAGACAGTCTGAGAATGAAAGGAGCAAACCGCCTCTTCCAGTTACACAGTCTCAGGTAACACCAAACATTAATAAGGACAAGCTGGAGCTTCCATTTCTAAAGCCACATAGGAGAACTTCAAGTCAGTATGTTGCCTCTGCCATTGCAAGACACATCAATGTAACTACCTTTAAGTCTGACTGCATGGAATATAATGAGAAAGATGAAAATAAGCAAGGGGCAGGAGAGGTTAAAACTGAAGCAGAAGTTTCACCAAAAAGATGTATTATTGTGGCCAAATATAGCCCTGTGGAAACAGAATCATCAGAAACAAGAGAAACATTTTCAAGTATTTTTACTTACAGTCAAAAAGCATCCCACAGGTTTACACCTGGTGATAATTCTGGCATGGAAAGCAAAGTAGTTAACATCAGGGCACCAAATCAAGCAACTCCTGTGAGTTCCTATAAAAAGAATGCCAGTGTCCCACTTACTAAATCCTCTTCAAAGGATAACAGCAGTGCAGAAGATGATCATGGTTTAAACAGCAAGCAAAGTATAGCAGAGAAAAAGATGCTGTTTGACCAGAAATGTGAGACTTTGACCCATACTAATTCAGCCCCACCTCTCAAGTCTCCTGATCTCCAAGGAGTCCCACCTTCTTTCAGCTCATCTTTGCGAGTCACTAAATGGCCTCCTGCTAGCAGCGTGCAACTTAGTTCGCTTAAAGCTTCATCCAAGCTAAATGGTGCAGCAGCAAATGCAGAGACAGAACAGGAGAAGAAACCTGATGATTCAGATATTAATGCTATCAGTGAACTGGATGTTAATGTGCAGACCAATATCTTTGGACCAAAGAAGAAATTCAAACCTGTTGTGCAAAAACCAATTCCAAAAGACACGTCACTGCACAGTGCCCTAATGGAAGCCATTCAAACAGGAGGGGGAAAGGAGAAACTCAGAAAGGTAAAGTGGAGACTTTTTTTAGCCTGTTCAGACTGCAAAGCCCTGTATTCACCCTCTAAGACACAAGAGGTTTTATAACTGGTACAGTAGCTGGTGAGCTGGAGTACACAAGGCATTTTAAAAATTTATAATGGCAAAATACAGACTAAGACACTGCTTATTCTGCACATCCCGTACATTATGCAACACCGTTGCTGCTGCACTAGCTAGAAGAGGTAGAGGGTGCAGAGATACAGCATAAAGAAGAGGTAATTGAGGTTAGCCTAAGAGCCAAATCTGCATTTCAGTATGTTACATAAAAACAGGAACACACAGCATGAAGAAAACTTGTAAATACTTGCCATGAAAGAAAACTGCATTTTGTATTACTAGGTGATACTAGTTTGCCACTGACTTCATGCTCAGAGGATACAAGACTGAATCTGTGAGTACAGCATTACTACTACATGTATCCTCACCATTCAGTGTCCCTAAGGGTTGTAAAAGCCAGCACGAAAGAAGACAGACTGATTAGTGTCCATAGCTTGCATTCTGGTACAAGTGCCATAAATATTTCTAATAGTGTTTCCAGACTATCTCTAAATAAATATCTAATAACAATGTGAGGATTATTCTTTTCATATTCTAGGTTCCAGACAGTGGGCTAAATGGCAATCACAGGAAACCCTCATATCCTGAGCCAGAGAATGTGCGCTCAGCCCTCCTAGCAGCAATTAGAGGCCACAGTGGCACCACAAAGCTCAAAAAGGTAAGAAATCAAGATGGTAAGTGATCTTTTACATGCAGGATGTTCCCGCTGGGTGTTTTGAATAAACCCAGATATGCCACAAACTAAACATTGTACTACAGAGAAAAGTTGAGGAGGACATAACATGACACAAGACCAGATCTGACTTAACGCACATGGCATTGCGGGTCCGATCACTCTTTCAAGTGGTGTGCTTTTAGCTGAGAAAGCAGCATATAGAAATCCAAACAAATTATGGGGAGTGTACGTAGAAGACATCAAATGTTCATAATTTTCACATGTAGGTGAGGGTTTTTTGTACTTTTTGCACTTTTGTACTGAGTATGCAGTTATGGTATGCATCCAGTCCCAGTTACTTGAAAACCCTAGAGCTTCATGCATGCTACTTATCTGCTAACATGAGCTGGTGCATGCAAGTTGTATGCAAGTAATTGATGCTGATGGAACATCAGCTTTCACCACAACAGGATTATTACTTCTGTCTGAAAGTTTTACCTAATCATTAAAGCATCTCTTATTCCTAATAGCCAAAACCTGCATTGTTCAAGCCTTAGTTTTCACTCAGTTCACTAATCCAGCCAAGGATGTGTATTTGGCCAGGAGGTTTCCACTTCCCTTGTGCAATGACTCAGGCCATTAGCACATATCCAGATAGCTGGCACTAAACAGAAAGGATCTCTTGTCTGTGTTAGGAAATTACTTCGTCCCTCAAATATCTTACTACCCTTGCTGCAGTTAGGGTACAGCTTCCTCTGAGCCTGAGAGCAGGATGTGCTAGGCAGCAGCCATCTTCACACGTACTTAACTGCATTCTGCAGTCACTGGGAATAAATGTAAATTTGTGTAAAAGAGGCTCTGACCATGAAGTGGTGGTATATTATCACAGGGATTTTTTGGAATACTTTTCTCCAGCAGAGAAGCTTTTGCCATCTTTTTTAAAGGAAGTTGCCTAGAAACCGTATGCTGCTTTTCACACCATGTCACCTGTACTGGTTAAAGCACCATGTTTGTTGTGTGTACAGGGTGAGATATAAATGTTCTATGATGAAAGGGCTGTCCCTTTAATGTTATCTCAAATGTTCATGTTTTGTCTGACATTACATTATTCCCATATATTGTGTGTGTGTGTACAGTGAAGGAATAGAATATGGTACTGAATTTCCTAATAATCAACAACTCATTGTAATTACTAACAGTTTATCATGATATTACTAGTAATGTTGTTAACAGCAAAAAATATTTGTTGAGACAGTTGATGGAAAATCTGTCTTAGTCTGAAAGATTGCTTTCTCTCTCTGCATTAATTTAAAGTGGGATGAGTTTCCAGGATAGTAATTCGTGCAGAAATTTTAGTTTCAGAAATTCCACAGGAACACACTTGGAAGAGCAAACAATTGATTTTGTTCTCAGTGCTTTCACGTAGTGCTCTCCCATCTTTTTTTTTTTTTTTTTTATCATGGCTGGAAACTTTAGGTTTAACGGCATTTTTTTGAATGAAGCCATGTCTGAGAGCTCAGATCTAGCAGAGCCTCCCTGTCATCTGAGATTATGTCTGTGCAGCCCAGACTGCAAAAAGTAATGAGATTCCTGAGTAGCTACTGCAGTGTTAATGTATCTTCCTGATTCCAAAACCCTTGTGGTTGTTTCCAAATTAATACCAAGTCCAACTCTCTTCTCTTACCTTATGTGCCAAGAAGAGTTGCAGGATGCTGGAGCTCACAGTCAATAAAGACTGAGTTTCTGAGGCTGTCAATGCCAAAGCCTTGATGCTGGTAATCAGCCCAGCTGAATGATGTGAGTGAGTAGTAACAGATGTTCAACCCCACGAGCAAACAAAAGTTCTATGTGTTTTACATCATTCAAGCACAGTGAAATTGGGGTACTGAAAGTGCATCAAATGTCAAATAATTACAGTTTAGTTATGCTTTGTATTAATTACCTCCTTTCAACTGCATAATGAGCAGATCTCATCATTGGCCTCTGAAGAGCTGCAGAGTTTTAGGAATGCAGAACTGTCCTTGCAGAAGGCAGAAGACCCTCAGGAAGAGCAGCTTTCTATCCCACCTGCCCCTGCCCAGCCACCACCACCACCTCCCACTCAGCTGTCAGCGGCAGCTCCTAAATCCTCTGCCATGGCTACAGTTAACCCTGGGGAGGCAAGGCAAGCCCTAATGGAGGCCATTCGCTCTGGTGCTGGAGCAGCAAAGTTAAAAAAGGTAAATGTACTCTTATATTTTATCTTGGATGAAACAACCTAGGCTTACTGTGCTTTGAGAGTAATTCATAAGCTGTTCTAGACACACATTTCTTTCTTCCATCAGAAGGCACATGCACTGTTTTCTCTAACTGAATCAAAGATCGGGAGTGTATTTCAAACCTTCGAACAGCTATTAAAACATACTATTAAGACTAAAACATGCCTGTGCATGTTTGTAGCCATATGAATAGTCAATACTTTTTTTTTTTTTTAAATAAAGAGAACATCAAGAGTGTGAATATAATTTCAGAAAGCATTTTCTTGCCTTTTTTGTTCTTATGAGTCTGAGATAATACTGGATGCCCTTTAGACAAGGTGAACCTAAGAAAGATCAGATATGAGACCCTGAAGCAAATTTAGAGATAAGTATTCTCTCCTACTTTCAGTAGTGTGTCCTAGACCTCAATTCCCAGCACTTACACCTTGATTGCACGTGCTGAGAGCTGTCAGTAAAACTGTGGGGGCATTCTAATGTCTCTCTGAACTTTCACTTCTGTGGTCAGCTGTGGGTCAGTCAGCTCCCAGATGGCTCATTTGCCCAGGTGTGGTCTTTGGAGAAAGTTCACTTACCTCTTTGATCAAAATTTTTTCTTCCTAACCTCGAATTACACTGAATTTCTTGGTAAAGAAAAGGAAGTCAACTGGCCTCAGTGGAGTCATCCCAATATTACACTGCAGTATCCAAGAATAGACTTTGATCCAAGGACTTTAGGGAATGTACAAAAGCAGATGTAGCTTTCCCAACACGATTTAGCTGATGCCAACTATAAATGTGTAAATAAGCTTTAACCTTCCTTACTTGTCCTCTTTAAAATAATCCAAAAAATGCAATCACATTTTAACATTAAAAAGAAGCAAAAAAAAATCTTGTTTCTGATGAAATATAAATTCCACAGATTCATACAAATGTCACAAACAAATCAGTGTTTCAGGGAACTTTACATCAGCATGCAAACAGAAATCTGGATGTGCAGTTATTTTGCTTGTGTAAAATTACATCTCTGTTATGTGTACTGTTAGGAGGAGTAGCTGAGGTCACTCAGTATGTTCAACTTGAACAGAAGGCTGAGGGGTGATGTCTTCGCAGTCTACACCTTCCTCAAGGGGGGTAGTGAAGGGGGAGGTGCTGATCTCCTCTCTCTGGTGACCGGTGACAGGACACAAGGAAGTGGAATGAGGCTGCATCAGAGGAAGTTCAGTTTGGGCATGAGAAAAAAGTTCTTCACCAAGAGGTTGGTTGGTCACCAGAACCGGCTGCCTGAGGAAGTGGTCATGGCACTGACACTGTCAGAGTTCAAGGAGCGTCTGGACAACACTCATAGTCATATGGTTTAGCTTTAGGTAGTCCTGCAAGGAGCAGGGAGTTGGACTTGATGATCCTTGTGGGTCCCTTCCAATTCGAGATAGTCTAGGATTCTAAGATTACAAACTACGAAGAAATATAACAATTCCAGATCAGGCCTTTATTTCCCCACTTCCCCAGTTTACAGTAAAAAGGGGGTTTGGACATTCAGGAATACTTCATGCAGTTGTTTTCTCGATCTTTCCAAATTCTTTGTTCTTCCAGCTATATTACTCTTGCAGAAGTCTCTGAGGGGACCCATAGCTCTACTCATTAAAACAAGTCTTTATTGTATCCTTGGGGATTTATTCAAAACCGTTGGATAGGCAGTGCAGTCCGTGAAAGAAAGCTTGATGGACTGATGTATTCTGCGATATACTGATGTATTCTGCTACATACTGTGTCTGTCTTCTTTCATTTTCAAGACAGAGTAATTTTTGGTAGTTTTGACATTGAAGTGACAGAAGAGTACATCTCTTATTGTATAGGTCTTTTGTGAAAATAAAAGAGAGCAGCATTTTGTCCAAGACAGAATATGATTTTGTTATTATTGTGCTGTCCTTTATGATACTGGATATGCAAGCTAAGTCTTGTGTATGACAAAGACATCATATCACTGACATCTGAGATCTCATGCCCTTGATCACTGATAAAGGTAAAAATGTTGACGGATTTCTCAAAATAGTTTCTATCCAGTGTGTATTAATATCTCTCCTAGTTTGCTCTGTTAAATGAGAGCTAAATTCTGATCTTTCCCTGTAGTTGGACAACTTGTGACAGCAAAAGTTGAATCAGTAGAGGAGAATATATGACAGTTGCTTGTCAGGGTTTTTTTCCTTTACATATGAAGAACATGTCTCCAAGGAACACTGACTTTTTGGTAGAGAGTGGCTGGTAGGTGGTTTTGTGCCAGGGCAGAAACAAGCTTTTCTCTTTGTTTTGCCTCCTCTGTCAAGAGATCTATGATGGCATGATTTAGAGATGTGAGCACAGAGCCATTTCTGCCTTTGCTTTCTAGAAGATTTTGGTTGCAACTGGCCAGCAGAGTAGGTAGTTCAGTTCTGTAATTGTGTGTGTTTCTCTTCCATTTTCTTCTCGAAGTTTGCTGGAACAAGGGCTTCTGATGGCGAAGTAATTTATTTAGCTAATATTGTGGGGAACTGGGAAGAATCTGCATTGCTTAGTTACATATGACTCTGTGCTTATTTATGAGGGGTTATCTGCAATGGAAGTAGATCAAACGAGGCTGTCAGGGGAACCAAACATAAAAAGCAACCAATTGCCTAGATAAGGAGCATCATAACAAACATACAAGCTCTATTAATATCAGTGAAAAGGCAGCTCCTCCACTCCACCCCTGATTACACAGCTGTTTGGTAAAGTCATTAACTTTAAGGTTAAAAGATCCACTGTGCAGGAAAGGAGGAGAGAAAATGCTGCAGGCTGCCCCTGCCTTGCTGAGAGTCAGGGTCTGCACCACACAGGCTGTAATTGGGTCACCCAGAACAAACCAGAGCAAAAATAGGTCCTTGAGGGCAATGGCAAGCATAGGTCAGACAACAGGCACACACGTCTCCTGGCTGTTCTTTAATCCATTTCTTGGAGTACTGTGCCTGTTTTGGCAGATAAATCATACTTTGTTTTGAAGAAACAGCTTCTGTTTTATTGCACACTGTTGCTGTCCACACACTCCCAAAGGAAAATTCTTGTGGATGCCAAGCCCAGATGGCCCTGCTCAGTAAAATGGTTCATCCCCAGTGCAGTGCAGTAGAGAGACCTGCCAGAAAGTGGTTAGACTACAGATCCTACCCAAAGGGAACGGAGACACAGACATGCTATTGGAAAGGGATGAACTTACCAAACTGGAAAAGACCTGACAATGTGCAGGAAGTAACTTTTTTCTTCAGTTTTCAAAATGGTCTGTTGAGGAACTTAGCAGGTGTTTAATGTGTCCAGAGTATAACAGCAAGTCAGGGAGATGGCATCAAGGAAAGCCACCAACCAGGATGGCTGACCTAGTGCCTTTGGTAGTTAATTGTCTTGAGAAATGAACCTGTCTCACTAGCGAGGAGCCTGCTTCCCAGCCATGGGGTCTGCTGCCCATACAAAGGAGAATCAGTTGAGCTAGAAAATAAACAGCTGATCTGAGACCAAGTTTTGGCTAATTCTAGTGATCAAAACTCAGGTCATAAATCTGTACAGTTTGAGCCTCTGTTGTTAAAAGTGAATTAGTGTTTTCCTTAAATTGTATCAAGCAACTTTAGTCATGATTTCACATACTTAAGATCTTTATGTTTAGTTTTTAAACTTTTTATTTCTGTTCTCAGAAAATGCAAAATAACCTAGCTAGACTACTGAAATCTTGTGTATCATTGCATGTGTATTTTTGTGTCTGTGTAACTTGCCTTGGGATTTACCATGATTATCTGTGGAAAAAAACCCGTAACTACACATGCAAATAACCCATTAGATGTCTAGCTGTAGGTATAGTTGCAGCACAAGCCCATGCAGGATTTAAAATCTTACCCAGCAAAGAGAAGCTATAAAAGTTGCTTTTGCTTATATGCCATCTATTCATCTTAGGTAGAGTTGTACCCAGGGATTTGGTAGAAATATTGCAGGGGAATGTGCCTGCAGAAGCTGGGGAAGGCAAGTTACATATCTGAAGAAGAGGCTTTTGCTCATGGTAAAATGATTTCTGTAGACCACTTTTTGATGGTACGGGCAGGAGAGATTCTACAGATTTCACGTGTTTTCCAGTAAAGGTTGGAGCTGTATCCAAAGCAGCCTTTTCTGTTTACTTGCTGTGATTTTAAAAATTAATTTGGCTCCATCACAGTATCCATGAGCATTCATGCGAGATTTTGGCATTGGCATTTAGTCACATGAACTCGGAATACGTGCAGTGTATCATTCCATTGGCAATCAAAGGAGCCAGGTAAGGTAATTACTGCATCCATTACAGTGAGTCCCTGGTATATGCTGGGATAATTTGAAGTCAATTGCCAACAAGTAATGCATCGATCTGAATTATGGCACATTGAGTGTCTTCTATGAAGCATGGCCTAGTTCCATACCTTTATGTCAAGTAGTGAACTGTTCTCACATAATCAGAGATATATAATTGTGAATGAAGAAATACTGTTTCTGATCATCAGTGTCTGTGGGTGCAATGACAGAGATTACAGACTCAAAGCCACAGTTGATGTTGGCATTGGTATGCTGGAAAAGGGGCAGGAGGCCCTCCTAAAAGGTTGGCTGATCTTGATATACAGGTAGTCAAATGAGCCTATAAAGTGATTCTTGTTCCCATGCACAGTGAGAGGCAGTCATTTGCATACTGTTACTCGAAAGATAAAATTTAATTTGAACTCTTCACCTTGCTAATAATTTGTACCGTGACCTATTTTTTTCCCCAAGAATAAAGCTTCTGCTGTGGATACTAAAGCCAAAATGTAAGGCTTAGACTCAATCAGATATATTATTCCTGTTTAGCTTTTGTGATAACCTTAATGTATATCTCTCTGATAGAACAAAAGCTCACTAACTTCAATTTTGGAAGCACCCCAGCATACGTATTTAAAATTAAGTATATGCTTGAGGACTAGGAAGGAAAATAACATTTGTTTAAGTATTTTCCTGAATCAAAGCCTTTGGGAGTTTCCTTCATTCAATCAGGAAGCAAAGTACTCATCAATTGATTTTTATGACCAGTGACAGCTAACCGATACAAAACAGGTTTTGACTGTCAAATATTGCATAATGGCAGCCTGGGTTTCTGTTCATTCTACAAAATGAAAGAAGTTCACAGAAAAATACTTCACCTGTGTTCCAGTGATCATGTAATTGCAACTGTTATACCAGAGGATATATGAGATGTGGGGTTTTTAGGGAAGGGTAATTAACACCCTTCATGAGACCAACTGATACAGCTAGAAGAAAGCAGATAAGCTTTAAGTAGTCTCAAGGAGCTGATGAAGAGACCAAGCTTGGAAACAGGCTCACAGGAGAATGTTTGGTTAACAATGTCAACAGTTGGAGGTTTAAAAATACCTTGAATGATCATGTGCTTTTCTTTGTTATAGGTCCCTCTGCTTGTTTGAATCAAGTATAAAGAACAGGTAATTGGAAAAGCTAACCCCATATGCACCCATAATCATCATTGCAGGTCTGAAGTGGCAAAAAACATCAAGAAGTTTATTTTATTCTCTTGTCTACAAGCCAAAATAAGTTGTAGTTAATTTTCTGTGTGTTCCTGCATAATGGTTCTAAGGGGAAAATATGTTGCTCTGCTGTAAAGCTTCTGTGCCAAGGAATTGTGTTTTACCTCTGAATATTTAAGGTTGCCAATAAATATTCTTGTTGGCAGGTTAATAAGAGTATAAACACTGTGCAGTCCCGTGTTAATACTTAGTTGTGTTTATGGGCAAAATTAAAAGACTTTGCTAGCTATCTGAAAAGTAATACTTATTTCAAGTTGTTAAAAATATGTAGCTATTTTAAGCTATTTACTTGCTTTTTATTTGATTTGGAAAGGGCTGTAAGCAATTAAGATGAAAACCAGAATAAAGATCTATAAAAAAACATAAAATCACAAGAAAAAAGACTCGGTACATTATGAAGGACCTAAATTGTCATATGCTGGAGTCATTAGTTTTTAAAATTAGATTAATTTTATATCTGTGGTGGAGCTCTGAGAAAGCAGGCGATCAATAATGAATGTGAGACAGTGTCTATTGAAAAGTTACTTATGGGATATGATGTATAGAATGCTAATAAGCAGAGATATACTGAACCCTAGTAACTTTCATGGCATTTCAAAAATATTGAGACATCTTAAAGCATCTCTATTTGCAACGGACTGTGATGGTTATAAATAAGATTCAGAGTACTGCTTGGAGGTCCAAGATTTAGAATTCATTCCTGCACTGCAAAATGAAGTGAAACTGGTTTATATCAGTAGCCAGGACTTTTGTTATCTCTTGCTCAGGTCATGCAGAAGTTGGTCCTTTGTTTCCAATTTGTATGGCTGTTGTATGTTGTCTCACAAATATTTATAGCAGCATCTTTTTCAAATATTAACTACCTTGGTATTTGCTGTTGTACATATTTTGAAAATATTTCATTAAATTGATTAACTTAAAAAGGACAAATTAAAATGCTTTTTCACATTTCCTACATTGTAATGAAACTGAAGAAGAGGAATTTTGTAAATTTAAATTTTTATAATCATGTACCAGAGTGGTGGCAGATTCTTTTTTCTTGGAGCTGAAATTTAAAATGTATAGCTATGTAATGTTGAAAGCACGAGCATATTTAGCCATCTGCGTTTAATATGGCTATATATTATAGATTGTAAAATATTGATGTCTGTTAGTGCCACAAATAAAAACAAAATCAAAACCTGACATGGCTTGAAAGGCTCTTTTTGACAAATGTTTTCCATTTGGAGGAAGAAATTGGAACTAAAGATGGACTTAAGCAAACCAGTATGCTGTGTTTGATATCTCAGGTCTAATATAAAATGTCTCAAGCCAGGAAGGGGCTTACAACTAATAATCTAGGAACACAGTAGAAATCACCATCTAGAATCAAGATGTCAAGACTTAGATAATAATACAGTACTGATAATGATCCATTTCCTCATTAGGGAAGCTAATATATTCAGAAGGAAAGTGCTCTGTCACACCCTAGAGTAAGTAAGATCACCTTTGTTGACTGGTTAGCCTTCTTTTGCCTTAGAAGTCTTCGCAGTATGCTTTCAATCAGAAATACTAACATGTTAAAAATG
The DNA here is from genome assembly GCF_000699245.1 of Pterocles gutturalis. NCBI lineage: Eukaryota > Metazoa > Chordata > Aves > Pterocliformes > Pteroclidae > Pterocles > Pterocles gutturalis. The sequence goes on from NW_010108983.1 coordinate 18,454, forward strand.
CTATTGCAGGTAAAGATTCAGTCAGTCATAAGCTCGAATGCTGTAGATTATCCCACCAGCAGCAAATACAGTTTCCTTGTTTAAGTGCTGTAAGACAGCATTCAGTGCATGCAAGTCTCCTTCTTCTTGTTGCCTGAAGGTCCTGGGTCTGTAGCCCCTCCCAGCTAACACCTCTGTAGTATAATAAGTCGTATGGGTACATACTTTTCAATGTAAAGGATCTAGAACTGGCTTTTGAGATAATAAGATCCTCCAGGCTTTCCGTTGCAAAGGTTTTGGGTCAGGGTGCTGGCACTGCATAGAACTAATGTTTTTAAAAAGAGTTATTAATGGACAAACAGAATTCTAAGTATCAAATTCCTGTGGGTAAAAAACTATAAGATTAAGAACAGCTGCAAGATGAGATGTCACCTTCACTGTGACAGCAAAAAAATTTATGAAAAATCCTGCTGGCTCAGTCACAGCTCAGTATAAAAATGGAGAGGGAGTTCAGCTGACTACAGTAGTGTCCTGGGTTAAGCTGAGACAG
>NW_010108984.1:0-2783 GCF_000699245.1 Pterocles gutturalis
TCCATGCCCTGAGAAACACCAGGGGCTTCTGAGCCCTCCTGGCTACAGGGCAGCGAGAGGAGCGGCACGAAAGCCGCAGGAATAGCCCAGCCCTCGTCAGGCCAATGACGCCCAGGAGCAGCCGGGCTGTGCCAAGGCAGGGAAGAAAAGCAGCGGACGCTCAGCTGCCAGCCCAGCCGGCACAGGCGGGACAGGGGGTGGCGGGTCTGGGGGTGGCGGGGTTGGGGGAGGTTGATGTACAAGGACAAAGGACCAGAAGGTCTTGTAAGTTTTTGTACACAGACTTTCAAGACTTTTGGATGGTTTGTTTGTTGTTTGTTTGTTTTCTGCTTACTCTTCGAGATTGCTCATGTGGCCCTTTTTATTCTTTCCTTGGCTACGATACCTTTGTTTGCTCTCTACTTTCAAAATAGTGCAGCAGCAGCTCTTGGTCTGTGTCATCTTGTTCTTGGAGTCCCTCTGAGCTGTATGCTTCGGGGGTGCCTCTGAATCCAGATCAGCTTGATCCATACTGGCTTTTTTTGTTTTTTTTTTTTTTTTTTCTTTCTAACCCTTTATTTTTTTCCTCCTGGTTTGGTTTTGTTTTTTTCTTTGTTGACGGTTTTTACTTTTTTTTTTATTCCAGGAGCTTCTTGTACTCTCTCTCTGGTGAACTTTGGAAGTTGCGGGGATGTCGCTGGGACGGGGTAAGGGACAGTGGCGGTTGCGGACAGCAGCAGGGGGGTCGCTGGGGAGGGCAGTCGGAGGGCATTAATGTCAGTGTTATGCTGCTGTAGTCTTTAGTTGTGGAATGAGACTTGTTTCATCTGAGGTTGAATCTTCAAAAATAATAAATATTTAGTAGCTGTCAGGTTTTTAAATTACATCTGTAATAGCAAGAGCACTACTTGAAATCTGTCACTATACTTCCTAAGAAAATAACGCCAAGAGCCATAAAAAATGGAAATTTTAAATGTGAAGGGGAATATCTACATTGAGCTGTGATTCTCAAAGTCTGGTCAGTGCAGCCAAGTTAGCATCTTTTGGTCAATGGGCTGCAGTCAAATGAGAACTCCTCTTGATGCTGCAGGTCAGAGAGAGTACCTATAGTGTCTTCCTCTGTGTTCACACAGCTGATCATACCTGATCAAATACAGTTTGGACTGCCTCTGCCCCAAATCGTCATTTCAGTGTTGGTTAGTTTTGTTGTCGAAAGGAGGGTGTCCCCACGTTTTTATGTGGAGCTGTATCTGACCACTGTGGCTCTAGGTGCCACATTACGAAAACTAATTGTACAAATATATAATACTCTCTCCTTTCCTTCCATGTGTGCATAGCTGATCATAGCTGGTCATCTGATCAAGTGCAGTTTGTATCACCTGTACCCCCAAAACAGTTCCAGCCCTAGTTGTGGTTGGATGGGGGGATGCCATCTCGGCTTCGCACAGTGCAAAGGCTCCTTACTGCATTTGAACACTGTGCAGAGAGCAACTTGACACATGATTCACTGGCAATAGAAAGACAAGTCACTACAAAAGGTAACATACAATTCTGTTGTTTTAATTGGCACAGTGTGTGCATTTACTGAACCAGAGGACACAGACAAAGGACCAGAGCCCCAAACCTGTTCCTCTCATCAAATATTTATGCAGTTACAGCTCAAACCTGACCTCTGTTTTAATACTGTTGCTTAAAAGACCCAGCCATAGGTAGACATTTCTTTTTGTAGTTCTTGTTTGTTTGGGTTTTTTTCCTAAATATTAAATGTTCTTTCTGGTAAAAACAAACGATCCTTGCATCTCCCTTGATCTGGAGTGAGTGGCTTCTTTTCACATTTTAAAGATCATCTTCTTGTAATGTCTCAGAGCCATAGACCTTAGCATAACCTATAATAGTTTTCAGGGTGCTTGTATTGATTCAGTTGTTCAAGTCTTCTCTTATCTCTGTAGCCAGATTTCGTACACTAGGATACGGTTCTGAAAATACCTGTGCACTCAGCTGGCTTCTGCTGCTGCTTGTGGCACTGGCTGTTGGCTGGGATTGCTGTGACACTTGGGGGCAGTGGCCCTAAAGGTGTGGGAAACCTGTCATTAGTCGTTCTTCACGAGTTTTGAGCTGTGTGAGAACACTTTGCTATTTCTCCAAGCGTGGCTTTTACTTTGGCCATTTGCAGGCAAACTTTTGCTTGTAAAATCTCTTTGCTGTGTTAGCCCTAGCAGAAATAAAGAGCTGGGATCTTCCTCTCAGGTGCTTAGAATGGGCCGTTCCGTTCAGGTGTTCTGGCAGATTTCGGTGGCTTCCTTGTAACTACCTCAAGCGGCAAAGTTCTTTCAGATACAGATCTGTTAGTACCTGCTGACAGCCATCCAGAACTGCCCTGCCTGTGCCTGGGGAATGACACACTGGTTTTGTGCTGCACCAGTGGCCAGGAAGCTTCTTCTTCCTCTGCAGGTGCTGGCAATGGTCTGCAGAGCGGCGTGGAAAGCGTGCGGAGGTGATGAGCGCTGTTTCCACTTAGACCACAGACGGCTGGGATTGCAAGAGACCTGGTACTATGGTGGAGTCGCTGGAGATGCGTCTCTTAAGGTGAGCACTGCGTGTCCCATGTCTAGGGTTTTTACTGGAAGAAAGCTTGTGCCCCCCTCCCAGCTGCACGTGCGTGGCGCGTCACGGTGTGTCATTATTTGGGACCTGGGGACGAAGAAGTTGGTGTTTTAGGATGGAAACTGTTCGGCCGGGCAGAGCTCGGTGCAAAGCGGCCCCTTGTACCCCTGCTTCTGTTCGAACGCTCCGATTTCAGCCCT
>NW_010108985.1:0-8870 GCF_000699245.1 Pterocles gutturalis
AGCCCTGGAGTGTGCTCCCTGCGCTGTGGGGTTTGTCCTCCCCCCGGGTGAGGGTGACCTTGCTGAAGCTGTGCCCAGGTTGCGGCTCCCCCAGGGCGGCTCCTGGTTCCCCCCATGGGTGCTGGGGGGGATGCGGTGTTTGCTGTGCTCGGCCTGCGCTGCTCCTGCTGAGAACCGGGGTGTTGCAGCACAGGGGTGTCAGCAAGGAATGACAAGGAGCAGGGTAAGAGAAGTGCAAGGACGGTTATTTTACTCTTAGCGAGGGATGATGGATTTGTGTTGGGGTTCTGAGCAGTGCAGCAAGCCCTGTAAACCCTTCCCGTGGGATTTTAAAGGCAATCGGTCTTGTCCAGAAATGCAGCTGTGCCTCTCTGCTTGTCAGTGTTTGCTGTAGACTCCTTGAGAAGGAGCTTCATCTCTCACCTGTCCACGTGTGACTGTGGATATCAAACATTTTCTCGTGGTTCTTACTAATGTTGAAATACTTTGTCTCATTCTTGCTGTGGGTGCATCTGTCTTGCTCTGCGCGTTCTTAACTCTCGTGACTGTGGCTCCTGATGAGCTCAGAGTGCTGGGGAACCTCTGTGAATGATTTAACTCCAGCTCTACAGATAATCAGGCCTTGGAGAGTAGGGAAGCGCTGAAAGCGGAGAAGGAAAGGAGGAGAGTCTGTCCCTGGATGGTCACGTTATGTTTTGACCTTGTGTTTTAGAAACGCTTTCGTACACGGACGACACGGCCATGAGCAGGTCGGTGGTGCAGTCCCTGCTTGCCAAGCGAGAGTTTGATGAGGTTGATATGGCCAAGAGGTAAGGACCGCAGCCAGCTTGGCAGCCAGGGTGTTGACATTTACTGGTGGAGGCAACGCTTTCTTAAAATTAAGTAGTCCCTATAACTTTCTGTGGAAGGGGACGGGGCTAAGGCAAAGGCATTGGTAATTTGTGGAGGAAAAAAAATTAGAAAAGCGATGGTTAATCCTGTAATTTATTGTGTGCTTTGCACTGTCCTGGAACATGCAGCAGCATTGGCTTTACTGTGGGTTCAGAGTCTGCTCTGAAGTGAAGCAGGACGGGACGTGCGGTATGGCAGCTGTGTGTTCACCTCTGTGGAGGACAATACTTAGAAATTCCAGAAGCATTTCCTTTCATGTTTATTTGTTGCTATTTATGTTTTTACTTCCCTTAATTTAGTTAGTGAATATTAGTGAGGCCAGCTTCAGTTTGTTTATGATCTATTTCCCTTTTGAATCCACAGCCCTGGTAGCATTTGGTTCCACTTAAGGGAGAATATTTATTTGTTTAGAAAACTCTTCCATTGAACTTGAACAAAAGACTTTCTTTGTGGTTGTGACCCACAGAAATGTTTCCAGTTTGCTTCTATTTCAAGGCAAAGTGGAGATGGAAACAAGTGGGGTGAGGAAGGTGATGTTTGTACAACCTTTCCTCCTTCCACACCAGTCTTTGGGAACTGGACTCTTTCCATACAGAACGGAATCACTTGAACCCTGTTGCTGAATTACCCGCAGGTTATTAACTCCCTTCTTCAAGTGGCTTTGTACAACCTCTTTGCAACCTCCAGTAACAGACCAAACATCCCATGCGTTTTTTCTCACCTGCCTAACTGCTGCTCTCTTGCCCACGGCAGGTTTGCTGAGGAGTACAAGAAGGAACCCAACCGGGGCTACGGGATGGCTGTTGTCAATGTCTTCAAGAAGCTCCTGAGCCCCAAGTGCAGCGACGTGTTCGAACCGGCCAGAGCCCAGTTTAACGGGAAAGGCTCCTATGGCAACGGCGGTGCCATGAGGGTGGCAGGCATCCCGCTCGTGTACTCCGATGTCCAGGATGTTAAGAAGGTACCGTTCAGCTCCTTTGGGCACCTGGGCTCTGGGGGTCTGTGCCGTCGGGCGAGCCTCACACAATGTGTTTCATTCGCAGTTTGCGAAGCTGAGTGCTGAGTTAACCCACGCCAACTCCCTGGGCTACAACGGGGCCATCCTGCAGGCCCTGGCCGTGCACCTCGCCCTGCAGGGAGAGCTCAGCAAGGAGACCTTCCTGGAGCAGCTCATCAGCCACATGGAAGATGTGGAGGCAGACGATAAGTCTCTTACGGACGCCCGAGCGTAAGTAGCCATGAGGCTCTGCAGTGTACAGCTTATTCTGGCCCTTCGCATTCTCTCTTTCTCACTGTACCCTTGTTTCCAGGCTAGGATTCGAGGATTTACCATTTTCAAGGCGTCTAAAGAAAATAAAGGAATTTCTGGAGCTCAGCAGCGTTCCCAAAGCAGACGTGTTGTTTGAACTAGGTAAGTACCTTTCTCACTACAAGTGGTAGGAGAGAGCTGGAAGCAGGACTAACTCAGCAGGCCTGGTTGATGTGTCCTCCCCCAGCTTGTCCCTTCAGCCTCTGCTGCTTGGCAGGCACTGAATGTGCTGGACAGGCTGCCTCTGCTCGCCGGTCAGTGATTCTCTGAGTCATAACCCAGTGAATCCCACTCTGTATTGGTGGGGAAAGAAGTCTTGCTAAGGAAAACTATCACACATAACGTTTCTTAGTATTCTGGGATCTCTTGTCTCAGTGACTCTCAGCTCTTCATGCTGGCTGGGAGCGGGTAGCTGTGTGTTGCCAGACACACGGGGGTAGCTGGGAGCTGGTCTCCAAGATGCGCGTGGTACTGGGGAACTATGGGGAGGTTCCTCTTCTGAGATGCAAACTTTTTCCCCTTGTTGTGATAAAATCGGTGACACCGGTAGTGAGGGTAGCTGGCGATAGGAAGTTGCAGTTTGAAGGGAAAAGGTTCTTCTGCAGGGAGCAAGAAACAAGTGTTCTGCAGCACTGAAGGTGATTGGTTTTGTTAACAGGCAACGGCATTGCGGCTTTGCGGTCCGTCCCCACTGCGATTTACTCCTTCCTGCGCTGTATGGAAGCTGACCCAGATATCCCTGATCACTACAACAACCTGCAGAGGACCATCATCTACTGCATCTCTCTGGGTGGAGACACAGACACCATTGCCACCATGGCAGGAGCCATTGCGGGGGCTTATTACGGGGAGGAACAGATACCCCCAAGCTGGGAGCAGAGCTGCGAAGCTTTCCAAGAGACACAGAAGCTGGCAAATAGCTTGTATGAACTCTACTGCCAGCGGCTCTGAGCTCCACGGGGAGTGTGTTTGCTGAAGGCAAAGCGGGTCGTCACCTCTGCGTGGATCCGCGCTGTCTGCAGAGGCCAGGGAGCCTCCACGCAAGAAAGCTCCCTGCTGCGGCGAGCTGAGAGCTGGAAGTGGGAGCTGGTTTGGAGGAGAGGAGACGCACCCTGCCGTTCTGGTTCAGCTGGGAGGTAGCTGCATGCGGCGCCTCGGACAGTGGGTGCATCTCCTCCAAAGTGTACAGGAGCGTCTGGTTTTTCATAAGACTGCTGCTGCTTGCTTTTCCCACCCTTACGCCATTATATCATTTTATCAGTGCAGTCACTAGGTGGGTGTCTGAACCCACCGACTCCTTGCTGCTCTCCTCTGCTCCTGTCTGCCCTGGCTTTTGTTCTGGTTGTTAGTGACCTGGCTCCGCACCCCTCTCAAAACTCCAGTCATCAGAGAGGCATGTCCCTGGGAGCCTGGAGGATGTCCTGCTTGGTGGCACCATCCTGCTTGGTGGCCCGGGTTACCACCTGTGTTGTGCAGAGGTTGCTGGAGGGTGAACTCCCAGATCTGCCTTAAAGGCAGAATGAAAAGTGCCAGAGATGGGAGAAGGGATTTCTTTGCGTCACCAGTGGTGATGTGGGAAACGCCTTCGGTGCGTGCAGACAGAATCCCAGTTGGCTCATGGTTCCTGCTGGCAGAGGGTGGAACCACTTGCTGCTCCTTTGGTGTCCCCTGCTCTGTGACCCACCTGGCACTGTCCTGATTTATTGCCTTTTGTGTTCCCTTACGTAGCTTTCACATCGCTGTGGCTACTCTGGCCATTTCCGTTGTTCCTAGTCCTGGCATCCTGCGTGTTCAATCCTGTCCTAGGTATGCCCAGAGCACCAAGTGAGTTTGCTGTTTAAATCTGAGTGGAGATAGTTGTGAAACCTGAATTAATCAGAGTTCAAAAGAATTTGTGCATTTGAAGCTGTCCTGGTGGCCAGGAATATTCTCTCAAAGCTGTGGTGTTCCAGAGTTTCACATTTAAAACCTTTGCCCAATGGAGCTGCTCAAAAGGCAGTAACAGCGTGGGTATGGCGTGTCTGAAAACGGTTAAAAGCTTTTAACAATTGAAAACAAAAAGAAGGAGACAAGCAGTCCTCATATGGAAATGTTTATCGATTTGAATGTGACAATGTAAGTCTCCATAATCTCTCTGGTATTTCTTGTGACGCTGGGAAGTGACTGTTCTGCTCAGAGCTTGCTCCCTGTCAGCATCGGCACGCCGTGCTGTGTCAGGCTGCATGCACCTGGAAATCCGGCTGCGGTGGGTCATTCCAGCTTCTCCTGTACTCTGCTTCCTTCGAGTGCCTGTGTTCTGTGTGGTGCTTTCATGGGTTCTCCTTGTGCAGATGAGTGTCTTGTCCTGAGAACATGTGGAATTTTGGTCTGTTGTATATTTCTGTATTTTGCTGCAGGTCTGAGATGTAACATGTCAGGTTTTTCACCTTACTCTGCCAGAGGTGTGAACATATTAACAGAATTATTTAAAATTAGATATTTTCCTTTTAAAGCAGCCTTATAATTTTAAACATTTGGAACTCATGAAGAGCAGAAGAGCTCTTCTCTGTATTAATAAAATCCCTTAGTTATCTTTGTTAATTAGCTACTGCTCCTGTCTTCATTCAAGTCACGAAGTTGTGTTTCTGTACGAAATGACGAGGAATCGTATGAAAACCTTTGGGCTGTTTCTCCCCACCCTGCACTTCACTGTGAAACTCAACCTGAAACTACTTCATTGTGGGTTCTTGAAATCTTTCTGTAGCAAGCAGAATGGAAGCAGTTCGGTGCTGGTTAGAGACATCCTGCGTGTAGCCAGGACTCTGCTGCATTTGGGGTGAGTTTCAGCGCTGGAATCTGCTCTGAAAGCTGCTCTCAGTGGCTGCTCTGCCCGTGAGCAGTGCGGGGAGGCTGAAGGGTGTCAGAGCCCGGGGTTCTCGTTAGCAGCGGGGTGAGCGGGAGGCATCGCTGGCGGGTGTTGGCAGGGAGGTTTGCTGGAGCCCTTTCCCTTTGCTGTTGTTTGCAGCGAGGAGCAGCGTGGAGGGAGTTCAGCTGCTGGAGTCCGTGCGGCGATGGTGCAGAGAGCAGGGAGCGTGCCGGGCACTGCCGCAGCTTGCAGCAGGAGCAGCGCTTGTTCTTCACAGTCAGCTTTTGGGGGAGTCTGCCAGCGCGGCAGCCAGGCTTCTCTGGAACAAGGAACAGCTCCTCTTCCCGGTAACAGATCAGGTGGGAAAACCTATTTTCTTCTCTTTATTCTTTTTACTTTTAGCCCCTGAAAGTGATTCCCCATTTCTTCTCTGTGCTGCTGAACTGGTTTTGCTGTTCAGGACATGGAGGTTGGCTGTAGACAAGGTTGTGTAACGTAGCAAAAAAAAGTGTAATGGAGAAAACACAGAGGGAAAGGGAATCCCCAACACCTTGACTTAAATTCCTCACACTAATAATTGCCTGTCTGGAAGGGTCTGGGTTTCATCCTGTTTTAAAAATGAACTTCTGGAGACAGAGATCTTTTCCTGAATCACAAGAAATGTGCAGTACCTTCCTACATAGAATATTCATTCGCAAGCAAATCTGCTAGACTGCTGGGAAGGGTTGAGCTGGATTTGAGGAGGAAATGCGGTGCAAGAGGTCTGTATGAATGGTGTCACCAGCAAGGCTGAGCAAGCCCCTTAGTCACAGGACAAAGGCACAGCTGAGCCCACTTTTTGTACAATAAGTTTTATTGATGTTTTGTCAATACAATCAAGTACTGTAGTTTTAGTTCCGAAGAGAAGGCCAGTTTCTGATCACAAAGAGTGCATTTTAAACCAACTTTTACTATGACAGACAGTGCATGTAATAAGTATTTACAAAACTAAAAACCTCTATATACTAGGTTAGAAATGAAGATACTAGAGGCAAATTTAAAAAAAATAGTAAGAATTTGTATATAAAAATGCACATTGTAATGCAGTTTTCATAATTAAAAATAGACATACTTCATCCAACCCAACCTTTTTTATTATTGTGATTGAAACCATAAATCCCATGCGCTCACACACACGACAGAAAATAATCCTTTCTGCTGGCGAATATCACGTACTCTGTACTCCAGAAAAAAAAAATCTTCCTGACAGTGTCCGGTTTAGCGAAGAGCCTCCCTCATCCTGTGCATCGTTTTCTCTAGCCTAGCTCTATGTGGGTGTAATATCTTTGCCTTTCAATGCCGTGTAGCTGTAACAGGTTATATAGCTGCGGAAGGTTGATTATGGTTTATGCTCTGCACATGAAGGGAAAGTGAAGTTGCGAAACAATATCTACAGCACTGAACGAGTTCACCTCTCGGTGTGGTTATTGTGGGGATTTTTGTCATCGCGTTTTGCCAGCTAGAACAAGAAGTTTGGAATAAAACCAAACAGGACAAAAAGAGATGGAATGCAGGTTAGAACACAGTATAAATAAATCGCTTTGCTGAGGAACAGGACGAAGCCTCCGCCCTGGGGCGCGAGAAGCTCCTGCCCTGCTGCAGGTAGTGTGCATGCCTGGTGGGACCGGACCCCGTGCCGCCGGGGCCGCGCCGGGCACCAGCACCGCTTGGTGTCTGCTCTCCCCAGGAACAGCGCTTCCATAGAGGAGAGACGGGCCCGTCCCAGCACCCTCCTCCTGAGCCTGGGCGTGAAGAAAACATCTGAGCTTCCACTTCTAATTGTAGGGACTCTCTGTGTGTGGTTCCTCTTCCTGCTGGGAAATAACCCCTTGCGACCAAAACCCGAATGGCCCTGACACCCCCTTGCCTTTAGGAGTTAGAAACGTCCAGTGGGATGGGAAACACTGGGGCAGCCTTTCACCTCGAGAACATTTCATCTTTACATTAAACTTGCAGCTTTTTGTGGAGAAAATCCCCGGGAGGGGGACACCAGCCCCAGCAGGGTGATGCTGAAGCACTGGCCTTTCAACTTTCAATTTCTTTTTTTTTTTTTTTTTAAATTTTTTCCCTAATTTCCCAGGGTAGGTGTGTTTTTAATAGGAAGCCCTGGATGGCAAGAGGCAGAAACACAGGACAGGCTTGAGGAGACAAACAAACAAACAAAACAGAAAAATAAAAGTTGCTTAAATATCTTGTTCAGTTCATCTGGAGAACAACCCCACGTCCCATTCTTGCTACACTTCTTTGGCCCTAGAACAGGCTTTAGGAAAATCGAAGGGTACTAGTTGCTCAGCTGGTGACCAAATTGTTGGTGTTTTCTCAGGGATGTGCCTTTGCAGAGGGACACGCAGTGTGATGTGTGGGGATTAACTTCAGCAGCGTGCTACTTGCCTGGGATGAGAAGAATCGCTTTACTGTAAGTGCAAGTGGCAGTGACTATTCTACCGTGAGAAAATCTGCAAAGCAACAGGGTTCAGCTGCTCCCTTTAGCAAAGGACAGAGCAGCCAAGGGTCAGGATCTGTCCGTACCTTTCCCGGAACCTTGTAGCTCATACTCAGGTCAGTAACATTTCAAGCATTAGTGAAACAAAGTGGTAACAACAGACAAATGTGATTTTTTTTTTTTTTTTTTTTTTACCCTAAGTCACAGAGTGGCACCTGGAGGAGTGCACGTTTACAGGTACATATTGCACTAGACTCATAAGTAACATCGTTAAGTAGATAATAGCACCGTTGTAAAATGACTGAATGGAAAGATAGAACAAACACTATTTTTTCTTAATTAAGCGGTCCCCGGAGAAAGGGGGGATACCGATGCAGAAGTTTACACATCCCGAAACGGTGAGACAGTAAAAGCAAGTTGTCCGTAAGTGGCACTTCAAGAGAGCGTAACTAAACCTTCTGTCAAACCAGGCTAGCAGCACCGTAAGCTGGGCTGGCAGTGCCGTCCTTGTGTTGGCAAGGAATAAGATGCTCACGAGGCCAAGCAAGTCTCTGGGCTGCAAAGAAACAGACGGGACAGAACGAGCCCGTGGACTTGCCAGGAGATTAAAAACCCGAGAGGGAGGATGGTTGTTCATCACGGGGGTCCCAGGTCCCCTCAACGGCTTTGGAACAGGTCATCTGTTGTCCTCCCAGATACCACTGCCTGGATGGTTTTATTCCTAAAGGTGCTGGGGGGAAGGGTTAGAAATAATATTTACTTCTTATAAGAAGGTGCTTATGCAAAGTTTTCCACTTTTTATGATTATAAATCCAACCACACTGAATCTGGAGTGAATCAGGGAGACTGCCTCAAAGCACAGTCGGAAAAAACAGGGATCAGTGAGGCTGCAACTTGGGCTTCTGGTGGTTTGGGAAGGATGTTTCCCAGTCCTTCATGGATCTCTGCTGCTGGACAGGTTTGTGGTAAGTGCCTAGGACCTCCGTGCCGGTTAGCGGATACACCATCTGTTACGACAGCGGTATGTATCTAACTAGTACTCAGACCGGGAAACAAGGGCTCTCTGGATCCCGGAGCAGCTCACTGCAGAGCCAGATCCTCGCCATCCCAAGCGCGTTCCTGTGTTTGACGTACAGTCACTAGGGTAAAATGTATTCCAAAAATGCTTTGCTGAGGAAGTCACTCCCCTCCCGCCCTTCTCCCTCCCCTGAAAAAATAAAGAAAGATAGCTGTCTCCTTTCCGATTACCCTCTTGACTCATGGATCAAACAGCGAGAAGCAAGGTCCCACGACAACGGCTTGCGCGTTCTTCCCAGTGATTTTTCTTTTTTGTATTAATTTTT
>NW_010108985.1:8914-9210 GCF_000699245.1 Pterocles gutturalis
TAGGGCAAAGGTGGGTGAGAGGGAAAGGTGCCCAACAGCCGTTATGTGGGGCAGAGCAGGAACCCGGAGAAGGAGGAGTGGATGTATTCCGTGGAGTACAGCCCGTTGGCCTGGTCCGAGGGCATTTGTACCCAGACTTGGTCGTTCTCCTTGAGTTCAAGCACGGCACTGCCCGAGGCCTGGTCCAGGTAACCCTTTTTGTACTCGTCGTAGGTGTAGGTGGCGGGCACGTTGTTCTTATAAAGCGCCACCCAAACGTTAGTCCCTTTGACATGCACGTGGTAGGCAAAGTAGTA
>NW_010108986.1:0-6905 GCF_000699245.1 Pterocles gutturalis
GGCCGCGCATCGTCCCCGTCCGCCGCGCTCGGCCCCGCACCGGGCGTGTCCGGGCGTTCGTGGATGAGCGTGCGAAGACACCCTCCTGGAGCACAGTCCCTGCGAGATGCTGTTCTTTGTACGTGCCACACACAGCCCCCGACGGGTGGAACATGCCGCATGGGCTGCTGTGCAATTTATTCTGAAATCTCTGGATTGCCGTCCCTCGATTTCATTATGGCTGCTTAGGACAGATCTGGATTGTGCATTCGGGCTGTCTCATGGCCCTGAGTGATCATTTGTAGTCTGCCTCTATTTTTTTGCTGTGAATGCAAATATAGAAAAGATGCTGAGTATACCTTGTAAGCTGGGAATATATATTTTAAAAGCTTGATTGCAACTCCTGTAAGGAAGAAATGAACGAGACATGGTTTTTAAAACATTTGCATTCTGATACTGTCCTATGCATCACTGTCAGGTGACACGTTGGTGTCCCATCCTCAGTGTCTCTTATTTGCTGGGTCAAATTCTGCACTGGTGCATGCGTGTATCATGCCAGGTCTAGCCCATCAGGAGACTGTTTTGTTCCTTTTCAGGCAATGATGTGAGGTTTATTGCTTCTGCTCTGACTCAGGTTTTGTTTCTATTGATCTGGCCTGCGGCTCTACGTATGAATTTCAAATCCAGGCCTGCTGTACTGTAAATGCTCGTGTTGCTGGCACTCAACCAGGTTCAGATTGGTGCTTGAGTGAGGTAAATACCTGGTGATTCTAGGAGGTTCTCCGGGAGTGGTTATGATATTGGTGAGGTCTGAGATTGGTTAAGCTGGTCATTGTTGAAGAGGGCGTGAAGCGTGTGCTCTTGAAGTAGTTCTGTAGCAACTAAAGATACCATGGGCGCCTCAGTACAAGAAGGACATCAAACTATTAGAGTGTGTCCAGAGGAGAGCAACCAAGATGGTGAAAGGTCTCGAGGACAGGACTTGTGAGGAGCAGCTGTGTTATCGAATGTAACTCCCGAAACGCCGACAAAGAGACTACGTTTGGGAAGGAGACATTGCTTTGTTCAGTAGTGCACAGAATCAGGCACTTGGGGACGTTCCCAAATCGAGTGCAAAGTTGAACAGAAAACTTAACTGTATTTATACACTAAGACTTGCCTAGCTTGCTTACATGGTACATATGTCACGCCAAGTCCTGCCTGTCTATGACATTAGCATAGTGCTGGTGCTGCAAAACTAAACTACACCTGCGCGGGGGTCTCAGGTGGTCATCGCTGGTCGTTTGGGTAAGTGCTCCCTGCTCGTTCTGAGGTGAAGTTCCCTTCAGCTGCGGTGGTTTTTGCCCGTTGCTGTGCCAGCATTCTGTACATCCTCAAGGGCTGCAAAGTTCCTGGTTTTGTACAAAGTTCTCTCCTCCACCCTGTGAACGTCCTGCGTGACGGTCAGAGCTGCAGGTAGGCGACGAGAACACGTTTCCATAGGGTGACGTTTGGACTCCGTTGGTATCAGCTGGGGTCCCTTGGTGTGTTCAGCCTGGGGAAGAGCAGGCTGAGGGGGGCTCATCACGGGGGGGCAGCGGAGGGGACACGCTGATCTTCCGTCTGGTGACCACCAATCAGACGCAAGGAAATGGGATGAAGCTGGATCAGGGGAAGTGCAGACTGGACATTAGGAAAAGGTTCTTCACTGGGAGGGTGGTGGGTCCCTGGAACAGGCTCCCCGGGGACGTGGTCACGGCACCCAGCCTGTCAGAGTTCAGGGAGCCTCTGTACAATGCTCGTAGTCGTATGGGTTAGTGTTAGGGAGTCCTGCCAGGAGCAGGGAGTTGGGCTGGATGATCCTTACGGGTCTCTTCCAACTCCAGATGTTCTGTGACTCTAATCAAGTTAATGGGGTTGCAGCCAGTTCCACCCTTGCTTCCACAGTGAGCGGGGTCCCGAGGAGGACCCTCAGGGAGGAGAGGCTGGGAGGTTTCTGTTGGGAATTCCACAGGACTTGCCTGGGGGAGGTGGCTGCCAGGAGCTGTTGGTGCGGTTGCCCCTCAGCCCTGTCCCTGGCCCAGGACTGCGGCAGGGGTGGACTGCTGGGGTCTCCTGGTTGTTGGCACAGCTCCTGGCTGAAGGGACCCGGCTGCCGGCAGCAGATGCTGCAGCCTCTCTGACCTGCTGATCCTGGGCTGTCTGATCTGTTAGCGCCTACGGTGCAGAAACGTGGCCCTCGCCTTGGAGATGAGCTGGAGCCAGGTATTTCCTCAGTGTCTGCCCCAAGCCTGACTTCAGGCTCCGGGATACTGCAAATGCTCACGCATTGCCTCGCCCTCCCTTCTGATAACCTCGTGCCTGTTGCCTTTCAGTGGCTTCTGATGATACCTGTGCTTCCAGAGGCCATTCCCAGCTAAATAATCTCCTGAATAAGAACTCCTGTATCCTACTTATTGGGAGCTGACTATAAGGTACAGCTAAAACATGATTGTGTGTTAAGGAGGTGGTCGGCTCTGGTAATTTGTAAATGTATGCTGGGTTCTGCTAGACCTTCTGTTATCAAGAGCTTAACGTAGCTGGAAAGGTGCTGAATGGTTTCTCTGTCATTACAAAGGATAAGTGACCTCAGGGTATTCAAGTCAGGAAAATATTGTGAAACATAACTGACAAAATGATGTCCAGGATAATTTTCAGTTTTGATTTCTAGTCATCCATTTAACAGTTGATCTTGTGGTTCAAAAAGTGTATAAAAATAGTCCTCTGACCATAAAGGTATGGTGATGGATTCAACTGTTGTAAGGCTGGTACGAGTCAGGTGTAACTTGAGCAGTTAAAATCCAAGTAGTTTGTCGTAGTCTTTTTTTTTTTTCCATCTTCTTTTTAACCAAACTATGGGAAAGTGAAGATGCTTACAACTTGGCTTTCACTACTGAGTCATGGTCATTTTTCATTGTGGTCAGTATTTGTGTTTTCTTTTTGCTTTGTGAAGCTGTGAGGCAGCAAAATAGTCCTTACCAGATACTGGAATTTTAGATCACTTTCTAGTCAGTCATTCTTTGTATCTTCTGGGTTCCATCAGATTTCTCTTTAATCCTTGTGCACGACAATAAAATACTTGGGTTACGAGACTGCAAAACAAATGTTTGTGCTTTAAAAATAATTATTTTACTTGAATTTACAAAGGCATGTTTGCATTTTGTGTTTCTAAATCAATAGGTTGCCAGCAGGTAATCTCTTCAAAGTTCCTCTATAAATCTATATCACTTGGAGATCTGGTCTTTACCAGATTATGACAAATTTATCTCCCCATCCTCAGAGATGGATTGTCTGCTGCCTTCTCTTTAGTAATATCATGCATATCTGTGCAAACCATGTCTGCAATTCTCTGTGTCATCAGCACTCAAGATCTAGAATTCATGAGGGTGGAAAAATGTAATTGTTGTAGTACTTCTCATTTCTGTATCTTTAAGGTCTGTTTGTATTTCTCCTTTAAACTATGAGGACTGGAAATCTTTGCTCCAGGACGTGGGGCTCTAAATAGGAAATTCAGCAGCCTGTTGGAAGAGTCATGAGAAAAGCTCTATGGTCTAGCTGCACGGAGTGCTGTCGAGTTAAACGAGCCTAAATACAGCTTCTCTGTAGATGACAGAAAAACAGTGTGGATCAGAGTCTGCAGCTCGGGTTCTGAAACATCCAGGAACTTGAAAGGAAGAATAGTGACACACAAGCACTTTCAGGAATGCAGGCTTTCAGTTCATCTCAGTAAAATTTCTGGTGCTGGATGATTTGCTTGCCATGCCTTTGGATCACTGATGGGTGGCTGAGAAACCGTCACACGTCCTGGGAGCTTTAGGACCTGTGTTTTATGGGGGAGATCACGTTTGGACATCACAGCTGGTTCCCTACGTTCAATGGTCTGAATCAGCTATTGTCAGGAGAGAAGCTGATGTATGTGACCATCCCCACAGCACAGTTAAACAAGAAAGAGGGAGATGATGCAGCAGCGTTTCAGTACACAGCTGCGTAAGGAAATCCTCTTAGTTAACAGCCTAACAAACACCAACAAATAAGGAATACAAATGGAGACTGGATAGACCACAATTCTGTGTCCAACTCTGGATGAGATGTAACTGTGATGAACAATAACACAGGCCCATGTACCTGAGAAAATTGTTTAGATAGAACAGCTCCATGGTATGCCAGGACTTTTGTGTTAAAAATGATAATGCAAAGTATTACATTGTCTCAGGTTCTTTTATAAAAAATAACAAAATGCATGATTTGAATTAATTGATGCTAAAATGCATGTTGTCTCCCATTTCACTTTACGCCTTCCTCCCCCCTACACCTAGGAGGTAATATCTCCCCTTAACACCTGTACTCCTCTTGTTGAGCCGTTTGTTGAATTTTCTTGAAAACGTTTATTATAATATTCTTTTAAGTGTTTGGGGGAAAGACTTGTTAAACCTTACATTGCATGGACTGTAAACAAAAGGTTTGTTTATTGAAATTAAAACTGAAAAGAAGAAACAGCTGTTGACGATGGCATTGAGGTCTCAGGTGGTTTAGGGTAATCAATAATGAGTGAGCAAATGAAGCTGGGGGAAACGGTGGAGTTGGGGTTTCTGGAGTTTTAAAATTTTTGATGTGTGTGTGCTGACTTGCTGAAATTCACTAAGTTGATTTTAAAATGGATGCAGAAATACTTTTAATCATTCTTTTCTATGGTGTGTGCAAAATCCTTGGAACTGTTAACGTTACAGGTGACAGAAATTAATTAGAATCAATACTGTACTGTTCTGCATGTGTTTGGGGTAGGCTTGGGGTACAAATATGTTAGTGATTAATTTTAAAAAGACTTAAAATTGTATTTATATGTAATATACACTTACATTTTCATGAACATGAATGTTATTTTTGTTCTTGAAGTTCTGTTATTTGTCGATAAGTCATGGCATTTTTCTATGTGGGATTTATTTGTACTTAATTGTGTCCAGTTCTGGGCCCCTCAGTTCAAGAGGGACAGGGAACTGCTGGAGAGAGTCCAGCGCAGAGCCACCAAGATGATGAAGGGAATGGAGCATCTCCCTTATGAGGAAAGGCTGAGGGAGCTGGGTCTCTTTAGCCTGGAAAAGAGGAGACTGAGGGGTGACCTCATCAATGTTTATAAATACGTGAAGGGTGAGTGTCAGGAGGATGGAGCCAGGCTCTTCTCTGTGACATCTAGTGATAGGACAAGGGGCAATGGGTTCAAGCTGGAACATAGGAGGTTCCACTTGAATATGAGGAAAAACTTCTTTACAGTGAGGGTGACAGAGCACTGGAACAGGCTGCCCAGAGAGGGTGTGGAGTCTCCTTCTCTGGAGACATTCAAAGCCCGCCTGGATGCGTTCCTGTGTGATCTGATCTGGGTGTCCTGCTCCGGCAGGGGGATTGGACTGGATGATCTTTCGAGGTCCCTTCCAATCTCTAATATTCTGTGATTCTGTGAATATTTGAGGTTCTGCAAGCTGCTATATTCCGTCTCTGTGCATTGGTGAGGAACAAAACGAGATGCAGTTGTTTTTGGAGGATTGGCTAGGAGAATCTGCTTGAATTTAACACAACCCTTAGTAATGTCCCCTTCTCATTTCCCTTTCTGATGGGAAATTATGGTCAGTTACAACCAGTCTGAGACGAACAGAGAGTGCGTGGGGACTGGTGCAGTTGAAGAACATGGAGTAATTTCCAGCCGAAAGAGCAGTTGTGTTGGTTAATATTTGGCAGCTTATAACTAAGCAAAAGGTTGCATTAATTAATTTGGAAATGCTTTTAAGAATGAACCTGTAAGTTCAGAGTGCATCCACTGCGTGTTCCAGAGGCACAGCTGGGAGCTGATCAACATCCAGCGTGTTGCTGACCTCGTGGTGTCCAGCCCGTGTGTGCGAGGTTCTGTGTGAGCAGATCCCTTCTGAGTTGCGTCACGCATTTTTGTAGGTCACAGCATGACCTACATGTTGCCGTTTTCCTGGAATATGCAGCTGGTGTCGGTGATCTGTGTGGCAGCCTGTGCTAGGTGAACTCGGAGAAGGTGTCGGCATTGTCCTTGGAGATTGATTTGAAATTATATCCAATTAGTGCCTATTAAATCTCTCTGATTACTGTAAGATATTTTTCTGGTTTCAGATGCAGCCTGAATGGAAATCTGTGTGTTCAAGACAGTATCCTGAATGAATAAATGAAACCGTTTAATTTTTTTGTACTTTGTCATGTTGTTTATGAGCCAACGTCTCAGCTGGGTTTAACGGGTGCCCTTTCATGCTGCACCTCTGCCAGGTGAGAATCCAGCCCATCGCCTGCTCGCAGGGGAGGAGAGTGCTGCTCCCCTCGTCAGTACTGGCTGATGCTTCCATTTTTAAAGCAGCACAGTTCAGCTGAAAACTGTCCTGCAAATTTCAGGGGTAGTTTTTAAACAGTAAAGCGTAAGGATAAGTTCTGTGTTTTAGCACGAGTTTCCCTTTATCCTGGTTGTTTATTTGTCACGTTCTTCCCCGTACGAGTAGAGCTGCTGAAGTCCACATGTGTGACGTTACGTGGTGTGTTTTGATTCGATTTGTTTTGTTGGAGGGCAGGCAATGACAGCTACTTGTCCCTCAGCTGATCAATGCCACTGATAGAAAAGAAGATTTCCAGTGTTACCTGGTGAAAGTCGTGTTCCGGACCATTGCTGAAGAGCTTGCAGACTCGAGAGATGTCGAAGGAACCTGCCTTTCAGTGTGTTATAGAAGGGGAAGAATCACAACAATTCAGAAATTAAACAGAGCAGCTCTGGTCACAGGGTGTTCACCCGTGAATAAACTTGGGTGTTTCTAGTGCGTGTTGCTTGTAATGTTTTTGTTTTTGAAGGTGGTTTGACTCTAAAAGATGGAAAGAAATGGCTAATGGGATATTTGCATACATTCCTG
>NW_010108986.1:6936-41060 GCF_000699245.1 Pterocles gutturalis
AAATCTGACGTGAAGAGACAAACTGTAATTCGTGTTGGCTTAGCTTTTTGCTGAGCTTCCCTGGTAATGGGAACATTCAGATTCTTTTCCCAGAAAATGTAAGGAAAGGGCAGGAGGGGTATAGGACATGGGAAACGAGAGCAACGTGTACACGAGGTTCTGCAAGGCATTGACAGTGATAGCGGTGGGGGAAGGAAATGCGTGCTTTGAAGCTGCATTGAACTGTAAGCTGATGAGAAACTGCAAGAAGACGGTGATCTGTTTGGAAGTAAGGTGTCCAGAAAAGCAAACAATTCGTCATAGAGATCTGCGTTGTGACGAGTGAATGCGGGAGACCAGAATGCAGATTTTTCCTATTCATTCTCACATCAATATTGGCTGTAGCACGAGCTGAGCTAAAAATGGCAAAAACTTTCACAAGTTAGCCCTCTTACTTTAAACAGAAAAATTACTTAAATATCTGTCAGTCTTTAGTAGTGAGTGTAGAAAACCTCCTCTGATACCTGTAAGACAATAGATAATCGCAGTCATGGCCTTTAGAAAGAGAGAAAAGGAAAGGTTTCCCGCAGACAGATCTGGGGCATGAACTTTCCCTCACTGTTTATTGTTTTCTTGTTTATATGCATTTCAGTTAAATACAAGATGGTTTTGTTGGCTTGTTGAAATCAAAGGAAGGAGAGCCTGGTACTATAAAGCCTGGGAATGGCAATGTTTCTCTTCCAGGCTGTATGTGTTGCCTCTGGCAGTGGTTGAGTGTTTGCATAAAGTACATTTACAAAACCATCTTTTCAGTAAATTAAGAATGGGCCTCAAATAATAAAAGTAAAAAGCCACTGAAATGTTTAGTTAGACCCCCATCTGGCAATGAGCTGGGCAGGGGGATAGAGTTCATCCTGTTCCTGACACTCCTGCCATTCCCAAGTAGTGTGTCTAACCCGTGTCCGTCTCATCCTGAAAAATATCAGTTCTGGAAAATTTCCGTTTCCGTGCAGGATAGGGCAGGATTTCGTGTTTTCACTGGTGGTGTCCTTCTCAGTGTGCATCCTGTTGCAGCAGCTTCTGGGGAAATAATTGTATGAAAAAGAGACAGATTGTATTTTGGCCACAGAACACTAGAATATTGGTTTAGCCAATCTCCCCAGCTTTGCTGCCGATAACAATAATGTTTCTGTCCCCTTTTGACTGTTTCCATGGAGCCGCCAGCAGCTCGGACGGAGGTTTTTGGTTCATGTTTTAGAGCAAGGGCCAATGGTGGTTGTAGCACGAGCGGCCCCGCAGCCCCAGATTCATCCTGTATTCCTCGTGCAAAGCCTCGAATCCCAGGGATAATGTGAGTTCCGTTCTGAAAGCATTTTAATATTCCTGAAAACTGTTCTGGTATTGATTAAAAATCTAACTACAGCACTATGATTTTTGTGCAGTCAAAAGCAGGGGGTGGTTAGGGTTTGCTCTGAAGAGCTGTTTGTCACCGTTTTGTGGAATAAACCACGTGTAAACTACCAGCATGTGAAATTTGCCAAGTTCTGACTATGAAAAGAGACACAGAACAGAACTGGATAAATGCTGCAAGTATTTGCAACAAGTCTGAGCTGAGTTTTTGAGTTGATCTTGGGATGCTGGATTATGATTTCATACTAAAGTAATATAAATCATACTTTTAATAACAGTTTTCATTAATCATGTATTCTGTTACGTAACGTAACACACATAGCATGGAATGCCATAATTAGGGCTTGAATTTTATTCTGAAACAATGCAAAACATAGAGGAAACCTGGTAAATAAAAGCCAAAGCAAAGACTTATTTTTGGATTTATTCAAATCCTGCTAGCAAAGTGGGACGGGCTTTGGAGAGACAGGGAAATGTCTATGGCCAGTGTTCCCCTTGTCGCTTACAGAATTGTTGCAGTGATGGGAATTGGCTTATGGAGAAATGTTGTTTCCTAAAAATACTGCTTAAGACCAGATCAGCAAGCTAGCATGTATCCAGTCTAGCTACTGGGATGACATTTCCAGCAGATAAGCACTGGAACTACTCGACTTCCAAGGGAGCTGCACCATTTTGTGGGAGTAGAAAATGTCTCTCTGGAAATTGTTGCAGATTGCTGCCGGAGATCGTGAAGCAAAGGCCACAAGGATTGCTGAGGATGAAAAACCTTCGCAGTGGTGTTTGCCTTAGTTTTCTTAATTTGCGTTAAGAATCTGCAAACCCAGGGAAGAACTACTTCTGCAAACTTTAGTCAAACAGAACTCTGTGGCCTTTAAAAGTTGTCTTTTTGTCTGGCATGGGGGTGGATATCCATTTGTATCCCCATCCCTGGAGGTGTTCAAGGCCAGGCTGGATGAGGCTTTGGGCAACCTGGGCTAGTGGGAGGTGTCCCTGCCCATGGCAGGGGGTGGGACTGGATGGGCTTTAAGGTCCCTTCCCACCCAAACCATCCTGTGATTCTGTGACTCTATTCTATGAATTCAGTGGCTGCTATCTATTAAGATTTTTTTCTTTATGCTGCAAAAGCTGTTCTGCCAAATCACTAGTTGACGTCAGATTTGGTAAATAAATCCTCACAAAACTCACAGGCGTTGAGAACTGAAGCAACCCTTTTGCTACAGTTTTCAACATTTAATTGATGCTTGGATTGATGAAGCTGCTTGGTTTTGATGCAGCTGTTTCATTTTTAAGTGTGACAGTATATAAATCAAAATACTATTCTCAACAATCATGCATTGATTTCACAGTAGCAGGGCAATTTAATAAGATGGTTTCAATATTTCCAAAAGAGAAGTTTCCATTTCTGTTAGGCAGGGAAATTCTTAATTTTCAGGATTTTTTTACCCTACCTACATTATGAATTTTTTTAAACCAGCTCTATTTTGAGACTGTATTGAAATCTACTTAGATCTGACCCCTTTTCTTCCCTACACCGATCTCACAGGACTTTCTGATTTGTTTTAAAGCTGAGAAGGGAAGAGATTTAGAAATTACACGGAGCAGATTTGTCTTACAGTATTAATCATGATCTGCTCTAGAATTTCATGCCTTCAGACTCAATAGCATCAGTGCAGCTTTGGGACAGATGCAGCTCTCTGGTTAGTAGGGTCATATTGTGAACTCGTGGGGCTCTGTGAAGATCTTGATGTGTTGTGCAGATAATTGTATTTTCTTTGTGGATGATGCTGGTGCCCTTGTGGGGAGAAAGAAGTAAGGAAGGCTTTCCTACAGGCTGCTAAACTCCGAGGCATTTCTGGTTTTTATGGGTTATTCTGCCACGGGAAGCAGCACACTGTTACCTGCACAGCCAATGCTGTCATACTATGAGATTAATATTTGCTTCAGAACTCTGGGAGTATGAATATAAATAAACTTCTGCCTGCTTATATCATGCAGCTAAGCTTGAATTGATCTTAAAAACAAACCAAAAGAAAATAACAACAAAAAAAACCCCAAACCAAAACCAAACCAAAATAACCACCAACAAACAAACCTTGAGATCCAAATGTGCCTTTTCATACAGTAGCAGTTCTAATGAAGGTCAAGTGTAGTCATTATATCTTACTGATAAATACTCCACAGCCTATGGCAGTGTGTTACTGCTTCTTTTAAAAAGTCTGGCAAATTCTTCAGTGAATTCATTTAGATTTTAGTTCAAGATGTATCTCAAAATAAATGTGTGCGGCTGTTACTTCAGAATTTACTGGATGGATTTTCTGGGGAAAGGGGCAAAACAGAATTTTTCCTTGTCAGCTCCAGGCTGAATTTATTATGCTTTAGGAATGGGTTTAATCCTGCCATTTTGGCTGGAAATCTGCACATAGGATTTTGAAAAAAATTTTTGAAGCCCTGCTTTGCTTAACCGGAGGTTTTCATGGCTCCAAGAGCTCCAACAATAACAGATTATACTGACGCATGCTGGGAGAAGAAAAAGCTGATAGGAGATGCTCCAGCTGCTGTTGTACTTGGCAGTCATTCATAGAAAATAATTCTGCCGGTCTTTTTGCTTACAGATATCTGACAGACGCTTCTTGCAATCTCTAAATAGCTGCATTGCCAAATAGACTATCGGGTTTTGAAACGGTTATTAGGGTCATGTTATTCCCACAATCTGGGAATGCCATGGTTTTTTAAATTTCTCTGAGCTGATGCATCTAACGGCACCAGCCCTGGGTGATACAGGACAGTGTTCTCAGGACAGCAGGATCAGTATGGCAAGAAGAAGTGAATCTGCTTTGTTCTGTTCACAATGACATTCTTTGCTGAGGGTTCTGCTGTTGTCTCAAAGGATGCGTGTCATTTGTGCGGGTTTCGTGGATGCGGTGGGCATGTCAGAGTGACGGTGTGAACACAAACGTGGCACCATCTCAATCCCTGTTCAGTGCCGAGACACGTGGACACAGAAGTTCCTAGGGAGCTTATTAAATCCACGTTTACTTAGTGGGTGGACAGAATACCTCTTCATCCAAGGCTGTCAGCAGTGCCAATAACCAAGACAAATACTACCCTCCCCCCGACCCCACCAAAAATAAAAACCAAAACCAACCCAAAACCCAAACCCAGACCCCAGTAGGTGTATGGGACAGAGGGCCACTGGTGTTCTTACTGATACAGAAAAAACCCTTGGCTTCCTGATCTGCTGTCTTCCTGATGTGCTTGGGTTTAAGCTCCCCGCATCGCTTTGGCTTAGGACAGAATTTTCCCCTGTGGCAGATTGTCGGTGTGTTGTGGAAAGTCTTTGAGTTTGGCACAGGATCTTGGGGGGATCAGGGGCTGGGAGGATATTGGTAGATCCTTGAGACTACCTTGCTTTGTGGTTGTCTCAGACTGCAAGGCTTGGATTAAAGTGACCTCTCCTTTTAGTCCTGATCCTTATGGTAAACGAGCTCCTGTCATCTTCCTTGCGTGGTGCCCCTTCCTGGGAACAGAAGAAGGGCATGTGTGGAATCCCCACCAGCACAGCAGGCGTGACACAGAAACCTGATTGTTCTGGGATCTGCTTTGCAGGTTTTCAGACAAAGGTTGCAGTGTTTGGAGAAGTGAGCTATCTCCTGTGTTCTGTTGTCACGCTGCAGTGTCCACTGACAAATCATGATCTGTCTTATTTCTTGCAGGGCTTCCAAAGCAGCTGAATCCAGGACCTTAAGGAATGTCATGCAGTAGGTGCTGAACTAACTGGCACTGAAAGGAACAGAAAAAGATGGCAGTCCATATTTGAAATAATTAAACACGTGGACTCTCACTGATAAGAAACCATGTCAAAAAAAGGACGTAGCAAGGGCGAGAAGCCTGAGGCACTGATTGTTGCCCTACAGGCTGCCAATGAGGAACTCAGGACCAAGCTAACAGACATTCAAATTGAGCTGCATCAGGAGAAATCTAAGGTGAGTGAGGGTTTGGTTTTAAGTAACAGTGTCTGCACTGAAGGAGAGAAACACATGGAAAAAATAGAGTATCACAGAAATCAGCTGGAACAGTGTTCTGATTCTTTCTTACTGTGGATGTCCTGTTGCTTCCATGGAAAAGACTCCTTTTTACTGAGCTACAAGTTCAAGAAGCCTCTGTTCCTCAAATGGAGCAACATGTCTTTTGTAACATCTTTGGCCATATTCCAGTGAGTGGGCTTCATCCTGTCCCCTCCGTGTTTAGAAATGGTGCAGTGTTGCTGTTTTTTGAATGGCTGGTATTTCAGCATGACATGCCCTTATTTCAAAGTTGAGTGAAATATTCCTTAAATGTACAGCACGACAATCCATGTCAACCCTCGCAGTCCACCGGCAGTGCAGCTGGCCTGTGCTGTATACACTAGGGATGTGTGCGTTGTTTAAGAGCTTGTTCAGTACCCTGGGCTGCCAGAGACATCTCAGCTACGTAAAGTCAGTCTGAAGCCCGCTGAGTATCTCGCACGCAGGGTATAGCCGTGGCTGCGGTGCAGACGTACCTGTGAAGGTCTGAGGTGCCTCCCATGTACTTTAGAAGCCCTTGGTACAACCTCAGGGCTGTGCTGCAGCTTTGGCTCTTGCCTACATCTCCTGCTGGACCTCTCTGTCTCTTCTCCTGCACGTCTGCGCCAGGACAGCCCTTGCGGAACACGTAACATCTCTTTGCGCTGCTGCAGCTTTTGTAACCGGTAAGAAGGTGATGGCCTGGGTGTTACCCAAGTATGAAATACTGGCTGTGGTTTTACACCTGCTCTGCACGTACCCTGCCCACGTTCTATTAAAATCCTGGCAAGCAGCATCCATTTCCCACAGGTGATGCTGAAGTGGCTTTGCTGAAGTGTACGTTTTGCTTTCCACAGTGTAGCTGCCTCTTCATTTAGAGATGCTTTTAGTGGTAAGCACAACACGTCTGTGTTTATAGTCAGAGTACAGCTTTTGAGCAATAAACTCTTACAGGGTAAGTGCTAAAGCTCCCTGACTGTGGGTGAGATTTGGGTTTAGCAGTGTGTTCTTTTTGAGCAGTGAAGGTAACAAATGTCTGTTTAATAACTCCCAGTGAATTCCTATGGAGTGGACTGGAGGCAGCGCGGTCCGATGGCAGCCACTTTGTCAAAGGATCATGCCTAGTGATACATTGTTTTTTCAAATGGAATATAATTGAAGTCCATCAGCCTGGCTCTTTGATTCCTTCACAGATAAGCATATATCCTGCCCTCCAACCCTGGAGTCCTTAGGACAGGTTTTTGGTTTGCCTTCATTCCTTTCACTCATGTTTGAAAAAGAGCCTGATGCCCTCTTTCTTTCTCATAACACATCTCTTCCTGTTTATTAAAAAGGGAGTTGAATGCACAGCACCTTGCTACGTGCAGTTATTGTAAGTGGTCTGTTCTGGCATGACGTGGAAAGATACCTCTAACCTTTCAACAGAGCAGTTTGGGTATCCACAATGTGTGGCTTGCTTCTCAGAAGTGAGTAGCAAAGGACATACTTCAAGTACAGTGAGCTGTTCTGTGAGCATAATAACCAGTGAAGCAAACATCATAGTGTCATTATCCTCCCATCACTGCCCGATATTGCAACGGTGCCTTTTTTATTTTTCGTGTTGATATTTGTCTGATGTTGACTGATGAGTTAAAAAGTTATTAGACAAATGCATGCATGTACATGGAGTCTTATTTCCTAAGGAAGTATTGAAAGCAGAGGTAGTGTCACTGCATGAGGCAGGACACCTGGAGAAGAGGGGCTGTTCTGGCTTGAGTAAAGGCAGTGTAAAATCTGTGCCCCAGGAGTTGGGCCGTGTTTTGCTGTAGGAGGGGGGGAGGATCACCTAGGGTCTGCAGCAGGTCCTCCTCGATCTGACACGGCTGCGTGTCTGGGTGGGCTGCTTTGGATAAGGGGGTGTTGGTAGCAGGTGACTTTCATTTTATCTCCATGTAGGTTGCTAAACTTGAAAGAGAGAAGACTCAAGAAACGAAGCGCATCCGCGAGGTGGAGCAGCGCAAGCAGACCGTGCAGATCACGGAGCTGAAAGCCAAACTCCATGAGGAGAAAATGAAGGAGCTGCAGGCGGTGAGGGAGAACCTCATCAAACAGCACGAGCAGGAGATGACGCGGATGGTGAAGGTCCGGGACAGCGAAATCCAACGTCTCAAGTCCGCGCTGTGTGCGCTGCGGGATGGGAGCAGCGATAAAGTAAGGACAGCGCTGACTATCGAGGCTCGTGAAGAGGCCAGAAAACAGTTCGACTCCGAGCGCCTTAAGCTTCTGCAGGAAATTACTGAACTGAAGTCTGCCAAAAAGCAGGTAGACGAGGCCCTTAGCAATATGATCCAAGCCGACAAGATCAAGGCGGGGGATCTGCGGAGTGAGCATCAGTCCCACCAGGAAGCCATTTCCAAGATCAAATGGGAGAGCGAAAGGGATATTCGCCGCCTGGTCAGTAACCAAAACAGTTCACTCGTCTCTTACGCTGTAGTGGGTTTGCCTCTTGTGCCTCTTGGCTTTTTGTGAGTAACACAACTCTGCAATGCACCTCAGTCTGCAAAAGCATTGCCAACTTCTCCCTGTAATTTCTCAGCAGTAAACAGATCAGGGTGAGCTGGCGAGAGCAACCGCTGTGATGGCAGCAGAAACCTCGCAGTACAAGGGTGGTTGGCCTCGTCTGTAAGGATTTGGCTTGCTGAGATGCTAATACATGCACAGTGCAGGGTGTTAGAGTGTGTGCTTCTGCCCTTGCAGTTTGTTAGTTTCTTTAGCCCTTGTGATGGTATCCTAACCACACTGAACCATGGCAGCAGGGGAGATATCTTTTGGTTTGGTCTTGGCATAGCCTTCAGTAATTACTGGGGAAAATGAACAAAATGAGGCGCGCATCAGCGATGGTGCAAGCGGCCATGGTTCCCTGTCATCCAGGGAGCTGGACCTGCTTGCAGGGGTGGAGAGTTTGGCTTGAAAACTGGAATTCAAGATTTGACAGTTAAGTAAAAGAACTGGTAATTGAAACTGGCAAGAAAGGTTTCTTTTTTTTTTTTTTCCCCTCAGTTCAATGTCTGTGTACTGTGTTCTATATTCTTGTGTTGCAAAATGATCGATAGCATAGTACTGATGAGTAGTGGTGGATTCTTCACATCTGCTTTCTGAATTTTGATGCTTCTTGTTATTTTGATCCCCATTTGCTGTTCTGTGTAGCCGTGAGGACAATCTACTTTTCTTTTTTTCTCATCTGAAATTGAGGATCTACTTTCAGGGTTTTAATATAAAAAGGAACTATAGTGAAACTCGGGATAAAACTGAGCCATTTAGATAATAGTACTTTTATTTTGCCAGAGTGATTTGCAAATTCTGGTTCATTAAATTTTCTTGAGCTCAATGATATTAGCAGCTCTGTATCAGTTTTTATGGTTGCAAGGCTTGTAGGGGCTGATCTTATTCGAAGTTTTAATCTAAAATTTTCCTCTCAGCCATCATTCTTAAAGTTGCTGTGAGGTGAAATAAGAGGCGCTTCTCTTTCTCTTGGATAGTTCTGGGATATTAGTCAGAAATGAAGCAACAGCCTCGAGCTTGCACTCAGCAGAAGATGAAGAACATGGCAATCGGCTTTACGAAGTGCTGGGTCTGCACAGACCCTCGGTGAGAGTCGGGCCGTAACCTCTGCTGTCTCAGCTAACGCAGCTGCATTTACATGCGCAGGAGCTCGCCTAAACTTTTTTGAGTTTGTCAGAGATTACACTTATTTTTCACAAGTATAAATAACCGACCAAAATGCAGCGCGACAGCCTGAACTCTCCGTCCGATGATCCGTTAGCACATCACCCCGTGCTCAGCTCCTGGGCTGTGCTCTGTGCGAGGCAGGGGAACGTGCTCCTGTGCCGATGGAGGGTTACGGCCGAAACCTCTGCGTGTGCTGGTTCATATGACGGAGCAGGTTTAGGTGGTGAACACTGATGTTAAGTAAATCATGTTCTACCAGGTTGGAGAAGGCTGAGATGCTGTTGCCTTTACACAACAATATCGTTGTTCTGGTGTTTCTCTCACTCAGATGGATGAGATCAAGGCTAAAGACAGGATCATATTTTCCTTGGAGAAGGAGCTGGAGACGCAGACGGGCTACGTGCAGAAGCTGCAGCTGCAGAAGGAAGCTCTGGATGAGCAGCTCTTCTTGGTGAAGGAAGCCGAGTGCAACATGAGCAGTCCCAAGAGAGAGATCCCGGGAAGGGCTGGAGATGGTTCGGAGCACTGCAGCAGCCCTGTACGCAGGTTTTACCGGCCCCTGCAAAATGGAAACGTGGCTGTGTTTCTCTTGCTTGATATTTTCTGAGGCCCTGGGAAAACTTTCCCACTCTTATTCGCTACAGTGCAGTTATATCCATAGATTCTTCAGAGGGGATGCTAGTGGGACAAAGCTTTTTAAATAACTAGTGCCCCTGTGAAAGAATCATTCTGTGAGCACAGCTACCTGGATAGCATGCATCCTCAAAAACAGATAGCATTGGGAAGATGGGCAGGGAGCCGGCGGGAGGGCAGAATCTGGAGACCCTTAGGAGATCCTCCTCTTTCTCTGTCTTACTCTCCACATATACACCCTTTGCTGTCATTCCCAAAGCATGGAACTCCCTGGTTGTGTGACTAAATAGATGATGTTTACACAACAAATGTGTATATACACAGGTATTTACACATGTACAAATGAGGAATAAGAAAGTAAATGCAATTGATACTGAAAGGGATGTCCTTACTTGTTCACCTGACATAGTGGCTCAGCAAATGGAAGCAATTTATAGGAAAGGGCAAAAAAAATCAGAATCTTTTAGCTTTGTACTTTTTTCTTCCCCATCATAAAAAAATATTGAAATCTCTTTGGTTGTTTGCTCTTTATTTTTTTAAACAGATGAAAACTTTCAATTAAAGTATCCCCCAAACCAGATACTTTCTTCCAAGAATATAGGTATTTTTGCCAGCATGTTCAATACCGTAAAATCCATAAATATAATTTGTTGATGATGACAGCTTAAGTTGACTGGTGTGTGGCTTTTGAGGATTCTTTTCCCAAGCGTGTATTTTGAAAAGAATCAGTGACTGTCTCGTGTTGTTGCCAATGAACAGGACTTGCGCAGAAACCAGAAGAGGATAGCAGAGCTGAATGCCACCATCCGGAAGCTGGAAGACAGGAACACGTTGCTTGTTGACGAACGAAACGAACTGGTGTGTGAGCTTTGCACTATCGGATGGAGGAGGTCGGGAGCCGTAGCGAAAGGCAAAGAGAGGAGGATCCAAGGATGGATATGCCTTTTCCATCCATCAGGCTAGTCACTCAGGAGGCTAAGGATGATTTTCTTATCCTAGAATTAAACAGTTATTTCAATGAAGTTGTGCGAGTACAAAATCACAAGGAAGTTGAGGCAGAGAAGCTTCTTGGTTTCTGTGTGAATGATTATGTTTCCTCCTTGGCCTTCTGAGCATACCACAGGGTATGGTGAGGCTTATCTTGCAAATGAAATAATGTCTGTAGCCTGGTATTTGACCAGGTTGAGAATAGTTCGGTATCAGATCTAGGGGAATGGACAACGGTGAATTGATCCCTTTATCTGATTTACTCCTAGGTGGTGATACCTGTGTGTTGAAGTCAGCACCCTGGATTTTTAACCTCTCCGTATTTCTACTTCTGTGATTAAGGAGGAGGGTGGTGAAATTCAACTCTCAATATATTTGTTTTTAATTATTCCTGAGCTGGGAGTCTTAATGCACTCCTTTCATATAAATTTACCTGGCTTGGATCTCCTCAATGTTCTTAATGTAATATTTGCAAAATAATGTCTTATCAAGATTGGAAATTACAAATATGTTCATGTGTTTCTCTTCAGTTATCAAAAGCTCTCAACCCCCAAATTTCTGTGATACTGAATAGCTTGGAGTCTGATGAGTCAGCTTGATTAGTTGTTGCATGTTGTTAAATATTCAGCCTATTTTTTCACAAGGAAAAGAAATCATTTTAAGAGGCTTCTAAGCTGGATCTTGCATGATGTGGCTACAACGAACACATTTTATTCAATATGATGAGGAGATCTGCTGGAAATACCACACACTTTAAGAAAAGTTCAGGCCAGCAGCAACTAACTCCATTCTTAGGGCAGGACAAATGTTGTTTTGTCCACAACTGTGCTGATCAAAGATATAACCACTTCCTAGCTGCCTCCCCCTTTTCTGTTAGTAGAAGGGATCTTCAGGTACTTGCTAACCTGCTTCAGACAAAGCCACAGAAAACTCTGGCAGTCCTTTCCTCGGCAGAACTGCAGGGGGCAGGGACTTCCCAGTGACGAAGAGCATGACAGAACTGGGAGAACTGGGACAGTGCCTTTGTTAGGTAGCTCATCTGGGCACAGAGATGATGTCTTTCCACAGCCATGTGCCATCTTCCTTGTCCTTCCTTAGAAAAAGAAATTATATCTATAAAACACTCAGTATTACTGGATGGAACTGATTTTTCAGAGGAACTGATCTTGGTTCAAGCTCTGGTTGTACCATCACTGGAACTTCCAAGCACGCCCTAAGATACATTCCTGTCTTACGGGGTTTGTTTAAATGTTATGATGTGATTTGTTGATTAAAACAAAGCTCATTGTGCACGTGCACAAGTATTTCACTGCGTGGCATTAAAAACCAGCCTTTCTCCTATACTGTCATTGCTGTGATCCAGACTGGGTAGGAGGAGAAGCTGTGGATGCTCGTCCCTGGAGGGGCTCAAGGCCAGGCTGGATGGGGTCCCGGGCAGGCTGCTCCAGTGGCTGGCAACCCTGCCCACAGCAGGGGGTTGAAACTAGATGATCTTTAAGGTCCTTTTCAACCCAGGCCATTCTATGATTCTACGATTACGATTCATCTCTGTGTCTGAGTTACCCCATAGGTAAAGCCATCTTTCAGAAACAGATGTGCAGAGTTATGCGTTGGGATTTATGGATGAGGCAATTTATGGAAGCTGTGTCAGTTCCATTAGATCACTTTGGCATTTTACTGGGACAGTAGTCCAACAGGGAGGTAACAAAAATACTTCTAATAAAGGAGGGAGAAAAAAAAATATTTGATTTAGATTATTTACAATTATTTGTTGCTATTATCAATCCAGTTGAAACGTGTTCGAGAAGCTGAGAAACAATGTAAACCTCTTCTGGAAAAGAACAAGTGCCTCACGAAGAGAAACGATGAACTTATGCAGTCTTTGCAGCGCATGGAAGATAAACTCAAAGCAGTCACTAAAGAAAATATAGAAATGGTTAGTACTGAAGAGCAAAATGAGGATTACGGTATGATCTATGTCTGTTATGGTGGCCACATCTGCATAGTGTATGCACACAGAGAAAACGTGTTGTATATAGTGTGCAATACCATTGATAAGAGATAGCCATGCTTAAGTCTGTCTGTAACAGACTCACATACTGTAATATTGTGTATTATGCATACTTGTGCCATATGTTTAAGTGAATGCATAATCACAGTCTTTAATACTATCCGAAAAATTAGAATATTGAGTTTCAATTGGTTTAAAAAAAGGAAAAAGCAACAAAAAAAAAATCATTGTATCATTGGGTCGTATCCTACTGTGCTGTTTTGCATCTGGAACTCAAAAAGGAAGCTGTGAAGAGTGATGTTCATCTCTGAATGTGCATGTTCTTGTTAGAGCTGACGATGGCAGAGTTCTGCTCTGCCGCTGAGGACATCCAGTCTTTCCGAAAACATGCACACGGTAGATGGGTACGGGAAAGGAGGATGGTGCTGTTATAAATTTGGCTAGGGTTATGAATTTCACATTTTGGGGCTACATGAAGCAAGGTCAAAGCAGTTCTATCTGTCTGTCCTTCAAACGGAATTGCCCTGAGCACCAGTCAGAATCCAGTCCCTGCACTGGTGTTGCTTTGGCATTAATAAAAAAAGGAGGTGGAAGTTCTGGGTTCCAGCTGTAAGCCAGCAGGCGGAGAAGACTTCCCCTGCCCAGTGCGTTGGTGTGTCTTGTCTCTGGCTTGCCATAGCCCCTGTCCTCCTCGTGAGCAGGCTGTCTGCTCGCAGCCGGGGCCGCTGTCCTGCCGATCAGGGTCTGGAGACGGCAAGATTCACTTTCTTGTCTTGCAGAGAAAAGGCTTTAGTGTGACCAGGTTAATCCACTTTGAGACTCTGCCGTTCAGCCGTGCCCAGAAGACAGATAAATCTGTTGTGGGTGTCACGGTTTGGAATTCTTCTTCTGCAGCTGTGGTAGAACAGATCAGAGCCCCTCGGGCTCTCCCACAGCAAAGAGAAGAGAATCTGCGTGCATGGGACATCGGCAGGCAGCACCACTGGGGCACGCGCGCACACACAGCGTGAGTGTTCTGCCTGGGCTCCCTGGCACCGCTCGTGGCACTGGCGCTGGCGAACGGCAGCAAGCTGTGGTGGCTGGAGCACTTCTCCCAGGCTGCGGCCGTCTCTTCTCCCATGCATGCTGGAGCAGGCAGGATGTTAAAATAGCTCTGATAACACACTTTTTGCCTTTCCTCCTCTGCTGACTGGATGCACGTCTGTCACAGGCACGACTAACGCGTGTCCATCTCCTCACTGTGTGCGGTCGTATGATGGGTACCAGGAAGATCAGGGGGCCGTGGGGGTAGATGCTGTTTTCATACCCACGGGGCAGGGAGGGAGGTCAACGATTTTTGCCACATCTTGGGGCATCTTGATGCGCGGCAAAGGAAGAGCTGTGGGAGATGAGCTGTACGGGCTGCTGTAGAGGCAATATTGCCACACGATAGGCAAACAGATAAAGCTGTGTTACTCTGGTTGAAGATCTGAGCCTCGCTGTGCTGCTCTGTTGTTAAGAAGTGCTGACAGGTATTAATAAAAAAGGTGTAGCTGAAGCATATTTAAAGGGCTGAACAGCTTAAATGAAAGATAATGTCTGATTTTTAACTGGAAAGTGGTCTTTTTGTCTTTTAATTGCTGGATCTTATTTTATCTGTTTCTTCCTCTTACCACAGAGAGAAAAAATGACATCACATCCTCCTCTAAAGAAATTAAGATCTCTCAATGACCTGGATCAGGCTAATGAGGAACAAGAAACTGAATTCTTAAAGCTTCAGGTCATCGAACAACAGAACATAATTGATGACTTAACGAGGGTATGTCCAGGAAATTAGGATTGGTTCCTGTGTACAGCTCACCACCGATAGTATTCCTGTAGTAACAAGAGGTCTGAGGGTTAATATCTTACTTTTAACACCTGCAATTTTTTAGAAGTAGGTGTGCATGGGTGCAGTTTAACTGAATTTCTCGTGGGGCATCAGCCCCTACAACTCAAGAGTGCAGCTCCTGTGTGTGCACTGAGCTTTAGAGATGAACACGGACTAGGGACGGTGGCGCTGGGGAAGACAGCTCCCTGTTCACCGTGCGGGGCTGTGCCAGGCTGGTTTACCATGGTGACTAAGCTACCGTTGGAAAGTTTCCCTAGCGAGAGGCAGGCATGCCGCGCGATGTTGTGTGCTGGAGAGGCGTGTGCTGCCGGACAGTGGTTCACTCGTTCTTCTGCCATTTCACACTGCCAGTCCCTTCTTCAGCTGACTTTGCATGATGATGTTGAGGGGAAGGAGAAAGAGACTCGGAAACAAATCAAAGGGGATTGTCCCTCTCTGCTCCGCTCTGGTGACCGCCCCCACCCCCCCGCAGTGCCACATCCAGCTCTGGGGTCCCCAGCACGGGACAGACAGTGACCTGTTGGAGCGGGGTCAGAGGAGCCACGGAGATGGGCAGAGGCTGGAGCCATCCCCTGCAACAGGCTTCCCACTGATTTTATCAGGAAATCCATCAGTGCCTGTCATTTGACAGCCTGTCCAGGCAACTGCACAACAAGGGGTTTTTTCAGATAGCCCATCTCCCATTCTTCGAGTGGTTTTCAGCTGACACATGTACAAACTGGGATATGAATCCTCCCTTCCACCTGGAATCAGGTTCCTGTTGGAACCTATGAGCAGAGTCAGTGGAAGCCCAAGGATTTATTTCCTCTGTAGATTTGTCCTTCTACAGCTGTGAACTAGAGGAGAGAAACTTTTTAATCTTATTTTCCAGGACAGGGAGAAACTAATTCGTCGAAGAAAGCATAAAAGGAGCTCAAAGCCAATTAAGGTAAGAGGAAAATTTGTTTTCAGCTTATAAAAATACTAGTAGGCTCTGTAGGAAAACACACGTTAGCAATCTGATTAAAGAGAGCTTTGTGTATTTTAACAATCTGCTTTAGTGACTGGGTTTATAAACACCGTAGTTACTTTGGGAGACCTTTTTAAGTCCACTTTGAAATTCAATTAAGGGTGCATAGCTATTTTATTTTCAGCAAAATGGGGCTTTTTCCACCCTCTCTGAAACAGTAATAATCTTCCTTCCATCTAGTTTCTATAAATATTTGTCTCAAGGTCTATTATGCTGAGAGGTATTTACATTTCCAGAGACCTTCCTATCTATCTTCTGCTCTGTATTTTTCACAGCACATATGGGCTAAAAGAAATTCCTTGTGAATCTTTATTCTTCAAGTGGAATTTTCTGCCTGAGACACCGAGTGTCATTCCCTCCTGCTCGGTTCCACAGCCTTTGGCTGCCCATTGTGTTGCCCTGAACTGGGTCGAGCCCAAAGCTGGTGTGATTTACAACAATTTTAGACCTGAGTAGTGAGCAGTGGTTCCAATAGCTCCTTTATCAGCGAGATGTGAAGAATGACTTTGCAACAGCCCCATCCCACCTCCAGAAAGCAGAAATGCTGTGTAGGAAGGAGAGCTTGGTTGCTGTTTGTCCTTCAAGGACACCCCTTAGTACGTCAGCCGTGTCCTGTGAAGGTATTGCAGGGCTTTCCGACATACGGAGAGTTTCAGGCCAGTCGATCCTAGATGTGTCATCACGTTGTTTCTGTGTAGGTTTTGAAGCAATACACAGCAGACATAACTGAAAGACAAGGGCTAACAGGTATTTTCATCAGTCAACTTTATTTCTAAGCCAGAGATTGTAACATGGGAGAATATTGCTACCGTCTTCACTTGGAAAAATAATGGACAAAAGCAGACAATGTATGCAAAAGGTTATTGGCATCTTTGGTACATGTTTTTTGTGTGATTCAAATTCCGGGCTTTGGAGGTTGTAACCTGTCAGCAAAAGTGAAAAATGTTGCAAAGCAGACGTGCATCTTAAATGCTTGTTGATCAGTTTGTCTGCAGAATTATTCATAAGCCAAGTATTTGAATGCTCAGATCTGTACCCTGGAACCAAGCCTGAAGGGTCAAGCATACGTACCTTTGTAGGGCATGACTCACAGTTTTCATTTGATTTGATTCAGTTACTGAGACTGGAGATAGCGAGGTGTCAGACATAAACCCAAACCGCGTAGTCTGAGCAATCTCTTACAACATGTGGCAGTTGTTATAGTACTGGAAAGATGTGTGAGGTAAAAGTTCCTTCATGCTGGTTTTGTGTTGCCATAGCTTTCACTCCAACAGCAGCATCAGTGAGAGAAGCACTGAGATATGAAAACATCAGCAGTGTCCGTGAGAGGAGGAGGGTCCCCTGTTCTGTGCACGGTTCCAGCTCGTTATGGTGTTACCTTTGCACACCAGTCTGCATGCTGGTAGATGTCTTCTGAACAGCTTTGTGGTTATCAAACAATTCTGCTTTCCTGCAGGGGCAGAGTCTTTTCCTTTAGCATGTTGCTGCTCCCATTACATTCTCCAAGTTTTAGACTGACAGATCCTCAGCTCAGAAAAATTAATCAGCAATCTCATTCTCCACCAGCACAAGAGCTAATCTTCAATATGGTTCCCTTGGGGTTTGTTTGGGGATGGTAATTGCAGGGGTAGCCCATTGCTCTTTTTTCATGTCTTGCCTTCTGTAAGTAACTAGCAATGTGATTTTGAACAAGTCTTCCACCCCCACCCATCAGAAACTCGTGGTACCTGTTTCCAAAAAGATTCAGAAGTCATGTTTTCCCTTCTTCAGAGACATGTGCTAGATGCAGTTTTTGGGTACGATGATGATTCCATGGACTCTGAAACATCCTCTGTGGCCTCATATAGAACAGACAGAACACCAGCAACCCCAGATGATGATCTGGATGAGGTAAGATCTGACTCTTGCCATAGGCAAGGACAGGTTTTCAAGAGACTTTGACTTCCAAAACGAGTGGCCAGGCTCTCAAAAACACTTCATTTTTTATAGTGCATATTGAGTGATAAGTTCTTCAGTAAGTCTGGCCTCAGTTTTGGTTACTGATACACCGAAATGCTGAGAGGTTCTTTCAAAATCTAGTCCACAGAGTCTACAGCTGTGACTTCATTGCAATCTGAGAAAACTTTTTTCCTCTCCCCCTTCAAGAAAATAAACCTATTGCATTTCTTTCAGCTTGAAGACATATAAATGCTGTATAAGTTCCACATTCTTATTACTTTGTATCACAGCAAGCTCACCAAAACCGCTATTTGAATCTAGACCTGCAAACCAAGTGCTTTACAAATGACACTTGCATGCTTCGCTTTGCAGTGCTCTACTGTCTGGTGCTTGGACATGTCCTTTCTTATTTTTCAGGGTCTCGCAGCAGAAGAATCAGAGCTGCGGTTTCGACAGCTGACAAAGGAGTACCAAGCCCTGCAGAGAGCGTATGCACTCCTGCAGGAGCAGACAGGAGGCATCATAGATGCCGAAAGAGAAGCCAAGGTCAGTGTTTGTTTGAGGGTAAAAGCGTTTCATTGCTATCGGGACTTACAAACCCCTCAAAGTGGCTTACAAGGAAATGGAGTTACGTGCAGCATCCACATAGCTGAGATGTCCATTTCGCTCATTTGCTGAGTACGTTTAAAGAGAGTGACAATGAAGAGTGGACACGGTCACTCAGTTCACAAGGGGCTGTCCTCCACCTGCACCTGAAAACTGCGTTAGGCAGGTATGCCAAGGCAAGCAATTCTGCAGTTGGGCACAGAATCACAAGGGTTTCCTCGTCTTTTCCCAAGTGTGAAGGGGTTGGGTGTTAAAGGTAAATGGAGGCCTCTGGGTTTTCACAAAGGCACACATTGCACCAACTTCAGGAATATTCACCCGAATGTTTCTAGCAGAGAAATGCAAGCTACATTCAGATTTGAGTGTGACGCAGACTGCAGTAAACCTGTGTTGCTGGTTTTGTTACTGGTTAACGCTGTGCCTGAATTCAACAGGCTCAGGAGCAGCTCCAAGCTGAAGTCCAGAGATATAAAGCCAAAATAGAAGATCTGGAGAAAACTTTGGCACAGAAAGGGCAGGTAAGCACTTCTTGTGTATTTTTTTTTCCTGTTTTGGATCTTGCCTATCGCAACTTCAGTACAGACTTCCATGAGGCGTAATGTGGCTGTTCAGGGGAAGGCAGGTCTAGAGAGTTCAGAAGCCTTGCTACAGCTTGGTAGACTAATAGGTTGTTATTCTGCAAACGACAGCTTGTTCCTGTAGGATTTTAAAGCCTGAATATTGTGCCTCCAGTTTTCAATAAATGTGCCCAGCCTCATGGAGTTTGATTATTCTGTGACAGTACTGCTTCATCCAACAGGACTCGCACTGGGTGGAGGACAAACAGCTTTTCATAAAGAGGAACCAAGAGCTGCTGGACAAGGTATGTTCCCCAGTGTTGCATGCTGACTCAGAAGGGTAATCTGGATCCTACAATACACTTTTTGGACATGCAGTCTGGTGCTTATAGGTGTAGTATACAGATAGAACAGCATAGATTAATATGGACAGGATAACACGCAGAGAGGCAAGCCCTCCCCAGCTCTGCTCAGGCACTGCTGTTGCAGCAGCTGCTGATGCACCAGCTCTGCTGGTAAGCTCCAGCCTGAGAGTTGGAAGCTCTACTTGTCCCTCTGTCTCCAAGGCATGGACCTTTGTGTTCTGACAGCACTGCACTGAAGAGGCTGCTGCTGCTGCTGCACTGCCAGGATGTTTTGAGCTTAGCTGCTGGTGTGAAACAGCTGCAGAAACACAGTCACCCTCTAACACCAGAACCCTTTCATGCTGCTAGTCCCTGTGCATCCTTATATTTTTAAAGGCTTAAAGTCATCCCTAGGTCCAGTGGAACTTGTACTGCTCAGTCCCGTGGTACGTTTAGGAATATCACCCGTTTGTGTGTGTATCTATATTTGTATGTATGTATATGTATTTCTATCAGATAGAGAAACTGGAAGCGGAAAACAACCGTCTGCAACAGGAGCTGCAGGATGCCCGAGACCAGAATGAGCTGCTGGAGTTCCGCAACCTTGAGCTGGAGGTGATGGATGAGCTCGTTACAGAAGAGCTGCTGGCAAATTACACCAGTGCACTTGCACTGGGCACCACCTTTAATCGGATGTTCACACCAGCACTGTGGTGATATACCAGAGTAACAGATCAGGACCAGCGTTTTTAACTGTGAGCTGAAGTGTGTTAGCTCTGATACCCTGGCAGTAGTAAGCTCCATCCCTGGCTGGTCCCCCTCTCTCTGAGCGAGATGACCGGTGTGCAGAGCTCCTGGAGAGGACTGCCTCGGGCCTTGACCTCCCTCCTCCCAGACTGCCCCTAGTTACAGACTCTTGTTAGGAGTGCCAACCGACAACCACTTCCACCCGGTCTTTTCTCCAGTATAAACTGCTTTATTTCTCAGTTGGTCTCTTCAGTTGCTGTCCAAGGCCATTCAGAGCCTGCAGGTACCACAGAGCCTTTCCTGGCTCTCGTGAATCAGTGCTGTGGCAGATTTGTCCATTATTTATAAAACTTTCCCACAGTTCTACCTGACAGCTGTGTTTCCATGACATGGAACTGGACTGATCAAGTGAATTACATGTTCATAAACAAAAACTATATTTGGAAGTGAATTTGATCTTCAGTTCTATGCTTGCCTAAATATCTGAAAAGGTTGAGAAATAACATCTTCAAATTTTTGTTTTTGTCTTTGGTCCTTTAAAACTGAGCAAATATTTGTAGATTTTATGCAATGAAGGTGCATAAATAGCAAAGTTGATCAACTGTTTTGAACTTACTACTTTCCACAGATATTAGAACGTACAATGTACCAGGATGAGCAAATATGTAATCTGAGTTTCCTAGCAGTCTTAAGTCAAATATCTATTTCTAAAGGGAGTATTTACAACAATATGTTCAACACTTCATTAAGCAAATCACTTGAGTCTTAGCCAGGTGAGAGCCTTTCCACAGGCAATATGAAAACTGACATAATTCATCAAACAAATAATCTCCTGTAAAATAATTAGCTTGGGTTTAGGATCCTGTCCCATGTGACACACTGTTCGTCAGACTAGGTCTAGATGTTTCTTTCTTTGACTTGTAAAATGAAGAGCTTGGCTTTGCGAAGCATGATATAAACAGTAGCTATGGCATTTAATGGGTTCAGTGTGCATCTCCGTCCTTCTAATAAGTTCTCTGGTGTCTTTTCAATTATTTTCAGGAAAGAGAGAGACGGTCCCCACCATTTAATCTCCAGATTCACCCATTCTCAGATGGTGTGAGTGCTCTACAGATCTACTGCATGAAGGAAGGTGTTAAGGTAGGTCAGTTTCACAAGGCAGCACTTCTAACTACAGGAGTGGTGGATGCTGCCCATATAACCCATTACATTCATCTCTGACAATAACTCCACTAAACGTCCAGCATTTAAGCTCAGTCTAAAGGAGGAGTGTGTGATGACTGACACAATTGAATTGGACTTATAATCGTCACCATAATGATTAAACCTGGCTCAGAGGCAATGGAAATCCAGGTGTGATGCATCTCCATGGATAAAATGTTTGATCTCGGCGTGGTTCATAGGAGGATGAATATTGCAGCCGTGATGAAATGTGCATGCCATGCCTGTACATTATTCTCTCTTTGCAGGATGTCAGCATTCCAGACCTCATAAAGCAGTTGGACATCCTAGGTGACAATGGGGTAAGTTAAAGGGGGAGATATTTTCCCTTTACAAGCTGCATTTTGTACAGCAGAGTAAGTGAAATCTGTAACTATCGTGACTGTTTTCTAAGGTACTTGTTAAATTATGTAATATCAGAACAATTCATTTAAGGAGTGTTTGTTTTCGTAAGTTAAGGATTTGTGAGATTTCTGTAGTCAGAGAACCAGTAATGAAGGTAGCAGCTTTAGCATCTGGTTTAGCAGATTGGGAAGGATGTCCAAATGCCACTGATACCTGGAACTGGACCTGGCTGCACTCTGGTCATTCAGGAAAGCACGTGAATTAGTTTGGCAGTCTGAGCCAACCACATCTTCATCAGGACTAGGATTCCTCTGCAAACAGTTTAAGAAATAGGCAAGAATTATCAAATCCCTTGTGGCTTTCCAAGTGGGCATTGCTGCCCACTTTAGTCATCCACATAAGAGAGATCATCCTGTGTCTCCGGCCAATATTAGATATGTTTTATGAAGATGTATAAGAAACAAAAATGAAGGATCATGATTGTCTATTCACGTGCTAGTGTAAATCAACATTATTTTTCCAAAAGCTTTAATGGAAATTCAGCTTTGTAAAATGAACATGAAGACAGACAAATGGGTCTAATTTTAGTTTACATTTCTCATAAGATGGAATGGAATGAAAACATATAGTTAGTCCATATCATGCAGAAAGGCAAAAGCAGTGTGCTTTTTAATACGTTAACAGAGGCTGAATGTTTCAATGGGAATAGGACACCCAGTACTACAGGGGTCCTCTGAAAACTGTAGACCCAGTCTGTAGCCTGGATTATCTTTATCCATGCAGGAAACTGCTGCCAATTTTCTTCTTCCCTCTCTTCTTCTTCACAGAATTTAAGAAATGAAGAACAAGTGGCCATAATTCAGGCTTCCACTGTATTGTCTTTGGCAGAAAAGGTAAATTGTGTGCTTGCTTTCTCATGCATCATCTAAGGCCTCATCTGACACTGGAAATTTTCTGCCCTCTCGTTGCTGTCAATATTGTCAAACTTTCTAGTGTAGGAAGTGATTCCCCAGATAAAGTAAACTGTGCCAGCACAGTCCCAAACACCTTGCTAAAGCAGCAAAAATATCAGACTCAGCTGGCCCAAGCTGTGAAGTCAGAATGACTGCAAATAGAAAAAGAATTTCCAGTGAAGCGTGCAATTGTAAACGGAATGAGAAACCATCAGACATTTGAGCCACAGTTAGCAGCAGCATGGGTCTTGCTGCTTCCCTGTGAAGTGCTGCCTACAGACATTGCGGCTGCCCCGTCACAGGAGAACAGCCTCCAGGTGGCCTAGAACTAGCAGTAGGTTACCAAAACTAGACTAACCAGGTGCTGTAGATGTCCCCTTGCCACTGCCCACGTGCCTACAAACACAGCGGGTTACAGCTCTCGCCGTCTTCCCTGCAGTGGATCCAGC
Organism: Pterocles gutturalis; assembly: GCF_000699245.1. Classification (NCBI taxonomy): domain Eukaryota; kingdom Metazoa; phylum Chordata; class Aves; order Pterocliformes; family Pteroclidae; genus Pterocles; species Pterocles gutturalis. The sequence continues at coordinate 29,747 of NW_010108986.1, forward strand.
AGATCGAGGGAGCTGAAGCTGCTCTGCATCAGAAAATGATGGAACTAGAAAGCGATATGGTAAGCAGGCTTTCCTTAATACTCGTTTTAAGGGCAAGACACGGAGTGTGTCACATTTACTTGATCTGCCAAAAGATAACCAAAAAGGTATTTTGGCAAATTAAGTGTGCAGGCTTTCCCTGATTATTGGTGAATCCACAGAGTTGTCACTAGTCTGGTTCACGTGCAGCAGCAGAGTGACACAGAAACAGGAATAGTGAAGGTCTGAAAAATTTCTGTCTCTTTCCATGAGGACGACTGTTTGTTAACGAAGGGCTCAAAGGTTGCTTGGTGATTTTCAGAGATGTAAATGACCGCACTCTCCTCTAGTAGGATTCACAGTCTAAACATCAGCTGTCGTATCACATTTTATTCAATAGCGGTATCCGGGAAACTAATGAACTCTCACGCTGTTTCCTTGCATTACCTTTTAAGTCCATACCATCCTAAAGGCAAAACATTCACAACTGAAGTTGCTCCAGCACCAGTAAAGTTAGTACCTTACCCTCCTCTGGTTCTAGTTAAGGGAAGTAACCCACAAGATGAACAAGCACGACCGCCAGAGCTGGACAGCTGTAGTGGTTCACGTTCTGTTCCTATGGTACGTCTGCACTGGAGTCAGCTCAGGTGAAGGCAGGCTGAGAAGTTAAAGCACAGCAGCTGCACCCAAATAACGGGAACATGAACATGCCTGTTTGGTTCCTGTTTAGTTTATTGCACTGTCATGCTTCTTCCAAAATACAAGAAAGCACAAAATGAGTTGTCCATGATGCCAGAGGACATATCTTTAGAAAAACCACATGGAAACCCCTGAATTACACTACTGAAGTGCCCAGCGATATCACTGAAGTCAACAAAGAGATGATGGATTTAGTTCCATTTAGATCAGATGTGTTATCATACAAAAGCAATCCACAGCTATTCCCCTTCCTTCTTTTCTAGCCAAGTTAGACATTAATAACCCTGCGGAGTGTCAGCTGAAGACCAGTCTCCTAGTCCTGTCTGAGTCAGATATCTGTAGCTGATTTAATAAAACTTCCTGAAGTATTTTGAGTAACTAATTCATTTTTCTGTCCAAATGATCCTTCATTGTAGGAGCAATTTTGCAAAATAAAAGGTTATTTGGAGGAAGAATTAGACTACAGGAAGCAAGCTCTTGACCAGGCATACATGGTATGTACAAAGGAAATTCTACAGCACGTATTGCCTCGCACTGTGACAGGACACAGTCCTGATGGATCAGGAAGAGTGGGTTTTGCTTGTTTCTTGGTACCTTTTTTTATTTATTTGGGTTTTTTTCCATTATTCTAATGCATTAACATGCAATCTGCACAGCTTCAACACGACACCAAGCTTTTTCATGTCACAAAAAGGCAAATCTCCCGGAGGCTGAAACTCTCTGGAACTCAGATCTGGAATCCTGGCCGTTTTGCAAATGTCATAGCAGGAAGACAAGAGGCCAGAAAAAGCAAGAGTTCATGCTATAAACGCTGCTCCATCAAATTCTGATACATAGGTCGGATAGCTGGCTGTGCAAGTTAGTCATGTTTGGTTTGTCAAGTTAATGAGAATGTTCATTGATTAGCATGATTATGAGCAGAGTAGTCTGACAGTGGCCTTCAATCTTTCCTCGTGTTTTTTAGCACAATGGGTCAAAATTTTAGAATTTGTGAAATATTCATCATTCATTCATTTGTGAATATACATAAAGTAGGTACAAAATTCTATCCAACTCCTAATAAGCTCTGTAACTCATTTTTAAAAAGTCAAAGTGAGGGATTTCAGTGAAAATTAATATGACAATATCTTAAAAACAAAAGTTCATATCCTTTTGTCAAAACACTGAACCATTTTGCGAGCTCTGTTTTTCACATTTTTGCACACTTGAGCATAGGGACCACCTTTCACGCAGGCGCCTGAATCTGCCACCAACCCCCCAGTTCCCACTGTGTTTTAAACAACGTTTCATCTCTAATTGGCTTTTGGTATTGCATCAACCAGAGGATCCAGGAGCTTGAAGCCACCTTGTACAATGCTTTGCAGCAAGAAACAGTGATAAAGTTTGGGGAGCTGCTCACTGAAAAACAGCAGGAAGAGCTGAGGACAGCAGTAGAAAAGCTAAGACGTCAGATGCTGAGGAAAAGCAGAGAATACGACTGCCAGATTCTTCAGGAGAGGATGGAGCTGCTCCAGCAGGCTCATCAGGTGAGAAAAGGGAACCACACAGGTGCACACCTCCTCAGCTTTGCTGTGTAAGAACAGAAGCTGAGGTCAAATGTAGGCAGGCTCCAGGTCATGAGGGAGCCTGGCATCTGTTTTTTTTGGTTTGTTTCATACTTTGTGTCTTTACTGTGTCAACAAACACATGTGATATTAGCTTGTGGACAACTGGTTTGGCATATTTTGAGTCTTAAAATTCCAAACCAAAGTTTTCATCCTCTTTCAACACATCAAACTGTGAGAAATCTTAATGCATCATGATGTGATTCTACAGAGTATAAGTGTGATCTTACATTCTCCATCTATTTAATACAGGATTAATATAAAATAGATAATATGAAACAGGTCAACTACTGATATTAATTTCCAGCATTTGAGGATACAGTCACACACATGCCGTAGCGCATTTCGAGCAGTTGTACACACGGTAAAGTTGTGGTTAGGCAGGGTTAGTGGATGGAGTCATGGCACTACACAAGATTATCCCTGACAAAGAAATGGATTTGTTGATTTCTAGGCTTTTGGTACTTGGAACATTAAGTTACGTGTTCAGTCGAGCAAATTTACTGAGAATTTAGTCTAGGTGCTTTCTTTTCTGATTTCCAGAGGATCCGAGATTTAGAAGATAAAACTGACATCCAAAAGAGACAAATCAAGGATCTGGAGGAAAAGGTTGGTTCTGTTACGCTTCTGAAGCATGCTGATCAAGTTTTTTGAAAGTAATGACCTAATTCTCTTGAACTATGTGAACTTTTTGTTGAGCTGAATCAGCTGGACCTGTTGGTGTTCTTCTACCATGCTTTCTTTTCAATTTGTGTTTCGTTATATACAGACTTTAATCTTAGCGTCTTCTCCACAACATTTCATTGTAGGAAATAGATGCCAAACACTTTTTAATTATAGTGAATGGTACTGAACCAAATGATGAAGCCTTTACTTGGCTGTTAAATGCTGTGTTGGTAGACAGGTAATACTTCCGTTAAAGGCGAGGTGAGGCTTGCAAGCAGGAAGGACTGAATGAAACTGAGTGAAGATTTGAAGATTGTACTTACCTGCTGGGACTAGGGAAATCAGGTTCTGATGCTCTCCTTTTTACTGAAGCTTGTAATCGACAATCCAGTTTAAATATGGTACCAGACTCTTGCCCTTAAACTCAACTGTCAAGGAACTATATACGCACATTCTTTATATGTACTCCCTCTCTCTACGTGTATGTAGACACACTCTCTATAAAAACATGCACTGCATTTTTTTTGTGAATAAGAGCAACTGTGTCCCATTGAGTTTTGCTACTTGTAGCCGGGTTAGATTGGATTGTTGAAAACAGATCATAGCGTGGGCACAGCGTACCACTACCAATAGTATCTTCTCTACAAAAGCCAGACTGGTGTGAGATGCCTCCCCAGTGGTAGCCTTGCCGATGTCCTTGCATTAGTAAATACCAACGCACATGTGTAAGCTATCATGTGAAATAATGGCTATACTAGTGCAATGACAGTGGTGCTAATGACCCTTCCGGGTTATGTGTATGTCCCTAATGTGAAACAACTGGGCAGAATGCACAACTTGATACACAGAATTCTTTCCACTTTTCTGCCAATATTTTTGTGATACAAGGACTCAGTGTCTTTCTTTCTAATACATATAACTTGGAAAAATAACAGATGATAATCTGTGAGGAAAATAAAAAAACAAAGCAAAACTTATGCCATGGTCAAAAGGAGACCTTTAGTGTCAATTTTCAAGAGAGCTTTTGACTCACAGAAATTCACATCTCAGAAGACAATGCATTAATGTTTAAAATGAGACATCCAAAAATTGATTATTAAACATGTAATAGTTAGGGTTTGATATTATGCCTGTGTGTGTATATGTGTGTGTATATATATGTGTGTGTAGATATATATATATATTTTTTTTCCCAGGCTATTTCCAGCATGGATTGCAGGTGCTGTTTTTTAACACACTTAAAAACACGACCCATGCTATTTTTGGTATCTCTTTGTGACTAGTCAATCTATGGTGGTTCATAGTGACAGCTATGCCTCAGGCTTTCAATATGGTGCCAATTGTAATTCATCACCAAAATTAATGGGATTTTTTTTAATTAATGGTGTCTGAATGCTTAGTTATTCTAATTGTTCTGCAGAGTGCAAAAATAATCCTGATGCTTACAATGCCGTAACCTTTAGTTTTTACACAATCTTATTTTTCTTCTGCAGTTTCTGTTTCTATTCTTGTTCTTCTCTCTTGCCTTTATTCTTTGGCCTTGATGTCAATGTGCCTCTTGAAAAGGTAAGACTATTTTATTTATTTCCTCCTATTTCCTCAAAGCTAGCACCTCTCGCACAGAGCTGGGGATCACATCCTTGTGTGTTCTCGTGCGTGCCTGGAGTCAGAGAACTGAGCAGTTTGTAATGGTTCACAATGGAGGGTTGTCACACTGCTGAGCTGATGCAGGGAGTCGCAGCCAGACCAACGCTGTCCAACACACTCGTCAGTGAAGCGCCAAAGCTTGCTGGTGGTACCGTGCTCTTCAGAACTGTAAAGTGACAGCTAGCAAGAATTTTACAGTATCAAATGGCCAAGAGAATTGCAGGTGAAATGCCAGGTTGATGTCTGCAAAGTGATGCAGATGGAAAGCAGTTACAAATCTCGACCACATTTCAAACCCGGGGCATTTCTTATTTATTTGAAAATGTGCCTCAAAAGATGTCCCTTGCTCAGTTTATGTCCCCTTGATTAAAAATGCATTCCTGACATTGACTATGAAAATGGAAAAATCTTCAGGGCGAGGCGTGGGGGGGATATATAAACTCAGTGCTTTTCCAGAGGATCTGCATTGCTGTGAATTCCCTTGTGCTGCACAGGCAGCAGCAGCAGGTCCAGCGTCACAGCAAAGCACGGTTATCCGTAGTGTTGTACTAAGCAAGGCACTTCACTCTGCAAGTGCAAAGCATCAGTTCCTGCAGCAATTCCTCAAAACCAAGGCCACGGTGAGCTGCTGCTCGTTCTTCATTCCCTCCCTGATCCCAGCCTTCAGCCCCTCTGTATCCTTCCCCGGGATCCTCAGCCCTCAGCACCTGAGGGGAAATCTCCAGGCAGAAGGAATTTGGAATGGTGTTGGCAAAACTGAGAGGGATTTTAGCAAGGTCATATGTTCTGAGGCTGGAGTACGTGGAATCAGAGAGAATATCTAACACCAATTTGTGTTTCCCCTTTACTTTAAAAACCACCTGCCTGCGCAGGTGACACTTGCAGAAGCTCAGCAAGGGTGAGCGTGGCGTGGGGAGTGCGTCATCAGCGCTTCTGGTTCTCAGAACTCCTGGGACACAGGTCATCAGGGGGACCTTTGCAAAATTGCTTTAGCTCCACTGGATGCAAGTTAACTTTGTTAACTTTATCATCAGAGACTTCAAACAGATCCTTGATAAAATGAAAAAAAAAAACAAAACAGGCACAGTGCATCCTTGAAATGTACCAAGGGAAACATTTGATGATGGAAGGACTTTGGTTTTGTTCATGCCTTGCTGCAGTTTATCCTTTGCTGACCTTTTAGCTAGCTGAGAGCAAGCCACGATGCAATTGCAGATGATGCTTTCTGGTTTCTTTCTCTCTCAGAGCGAGCGCCGCACTCGGTGCTGTACCTTTCTGATAAAGAAGGACAAGGATGAACAAAACCATGTGCAGCAATATGCAGTATCCAGATCTGCAGCTCTCTAACTCCTGTTTACGTGGGATTTTCCTATTTGCATTTTTTCTGTGCTTGTGAATATGCACATCCACTTGCTTGTGATCACATAAGGAAGTCTGGTCTCCATAGATTTCATACTCGGTGAATCTTACCTTTTTTCCCTGGTTTCAAACCTGAGACCTGCAGTTATTTTCCAAAGGCAGGGAAGGCTCCTCGGCGTAGGAGCAGCTGTGTTTGCTGTGCTGCTGCACCAGCCCAAGTTCTGGGGCTGCCCTGACACCACAAGCCCATCTCCTGCTCTCATGTCTCCTGTCACTGGGAATTTTAGGCAGCTTTGGTTCAAGAGTTATTGAAACTGGTGCACAACTATTCACCTGAAGGTGCCCATGGAGGCTTTTATGGACCAGAGGGATGGACTTTGTAGTGCTAAATAGACAGGCTTGGCAAAACACCCAGAATTTTCAGAAATGCCTTTCATATGGATGAACAGAAATGGTTTAATGCTGATGGCTGTAAGAACAGACCTTTTCAGCTTTCTGGTTGATAGACTGCATCTTGTCAGCTGGGATAGGGAGGCAGAGGAACTTATCACTTATCTGATACAGATGTTCTTTTCTTCTATTTTTAGGGTGCCCAACCACACAGATAAGTCTTTATAAAGGCAAGTGCTTCCACCCCTCGACAAAGAGAACATTGTTTACACCTATTTTAAAATAAGTATAAAAATGAACAACTTGTAGCCAAGACTGCAACCACCTTGTATTTTAAAGCCATCACTCAAGATTTATTACCTGACAGTTCCTGTCTAAAGCTATGATATATGCTGCATCTAATGAAATTCTATATGTTGAAACTACGAAAGGGGAAGAAAAATAAACTGTGAACCTACATCACTTAGACAGAACTTGAAGGGAAGGAACCACTTTTGGCTGATCAAGTCAGTGTGTCTTGGGCATGGAACCAAAGTTACAACAGAAAAATCTATCCCTGCTGTGCAGGGCAGTTGCTTACATGTGACACTGTCATCCCACAAACGGATCAAAAGTGAACAGGACAGAGCAGGAGAAACCCTGACGAGCCGTGGAGAGATGCTGACAACAAAGCACTGGGTTTGAACCGTCTGGCTGTCTCGCTGCAGGGACTCCTTCCCTACTTCTTTGGTTTTAACCTCAGGAACAAATGACAGCTGCAGTGTTGGGGGAAGGAAGGAAAAAAGCATTCCGGCTTATTGCAGCATGGGCAGGACAGGGCAGCATGTTCTGCGCTTGAGATCATAACCCAGCACCACCCTACTCAGCAAGGGAAGGGAAGAGGAGGGTGCCTGGTGCCAGGAGGATTTCTGACGGAGCTGTAGCCTTGCCTTGCTTCATGCTCCCTCCGTGGAGAACAGCCTGCTGTTGTCAGATGCTTTTCATACTCCTCAAAGACTGCCATTGAGATAATAATGACCATACTCCAGTTTATGATTTGGATAATACCCTGAGGATCACTGGATTGGACCTACAGAGTAGCTTCTAAGAAAACACGTGTTGGAGGACAGAGGGGAGAAGAGCCAGCCCCTGGTCCACGTGGTGTGATCCACAGAGCAGCAGCTTCCAGATGTTTTGTCCCAGCTTGGAACAAAGGTTTTGGTTTGGCTTGTCAAACTGATTTTGTTAGCTGGCTTCCTGGTCAGTGAACACAAACCAAAAACGGGGAAAAGCTGCGTGAACACATCCTTACTAGATGTAAGAAGTATGGCTAGTCCGTTTAGATTTTTCCACAGTTAAGGGCAAATAGAATTAGTTTGCATTTCAAAGCATCGCTTACCTCTCTTCCAGGCTCTGCCATTCCCAGTGCTGGTGTCTCCCTGCGGCACCGTGGGTCCGTGCCCCCCGTAGTCAGTAGGAACAAACCCTGAGGAGCGTCATGCCTGCAGCAAACACGGCGGGATCCCTGCCCGGGGGAGCAGAGCCGCGGGCTGCACCCGCCTGCCCTTCCCTCACCATGTGCTGTGCAAGCTGGGCATGACCCCGCACTTCTCTGTGCCTCTGTTTCCATTTCCCTGGGAATGGAGTCATGCCTGCTCAGACTCCAGGTTCCTGTGGCAAGGCTCCTTCTCTGAGCTGTGCCTCCCACGATGGAGCCTTAATTTTAACTGGGAGAAACGGATGTCTGCATTACAAAATAGAAAACTAAGGGCCAGGATACAGCCTGGGCGTTACTTTCAAAGCAGGGCTGATATACACCACCATCCTACACACACAGACCATCCGAAGCTTTAAAAGCGCTTTACAAAGAGTCTCTCCTTTGTTTGCTTGTTTACTCTTACAGATGAAGGAGCTGAGGCACAAAGCAGTAACTTGCCACAACAACTCAGCAGGTCAAACGCAGCTCCTCCAGCACAGCAGGGATGAAGTTCCTCTAGTGTCAAGGATGCCTGCCCCTCGCAGATATTTTTTGGCCAGAATAGCTTTTAATTGTTAATGTCCATTCACCCAACTGGATTGCAATGCTGGGCTCCATTTCTCCACGAAGACTCCTAACATCCTCATTTCTTGCATGCCCCGAGATTGTGTTAAGCCTTCCATCAAAGGTTAGAAGCTATTAGCAAGTGACTTTTTTCCTGCTCCTTAAAATCAATTTAAATTGCAGAATGACCACATATTATTGAAGCAGTCTGTTTCAGTCAAGGGGTTTACTGAATTCTGCAACAGCTGTATGTTTGTTGGTTCATTTTTTAAAAAAACAGGCTTGTAGGCAGATATGTTAAATGAATGGAGGTACGTTGCATGCTCTTTGTTCAAATCCTTTTTCCCCCATAGAAGAATTCATGGATAAGGTTGGCTCAAACCTACACGTGCTTTCCACGAGTGCTGCTAGCCGTTCGGTCCTGAAGCTCTGGACTCAGGGCCTTCGAGAGTCTCATCCCACACCTGTGACACCTGTAGATCACTAAGCAACTTTACAACATCTTGTTAGCTACAAAAAGGGGGGGTTTCCTCTCTGGTTATTCCCTCTTCCCCCCTCACTCTTTTTTCCCCTGTTGCAGCACCAGTTCATTTCATACCACTTGACTGCAGTGTCCTGCAAGTCAATACAGGCTGGAGACTGTTTTCCCTACCATTAGGGCAAGCAATTAAAACCTTGAGCTCTTCTTGCAGAAGAATGAGCAGCACCTGTTTTCCATCGTGGTGCAATAATTTCCACCTCTGCTTTGGTTAAAAAATAGAGGAGGACTAGAAATGTTTGTTTCAGGCAATCACCAGGAAGGTTCATGGCACAGATGGAAATATCCAGTTTCAGAACACACCTGACTGATCTTGTGGCAGGCTTAATCCTTTAGGCCTCCTGAGCTGCACTGAGCATATCTGATTTCTTGTTTTTGCCTAATTTCCCCTCCTTTACTCTTAACGCATAGATATGATGCAGGTGCTCCATTTCCAAGGGCTTAGGGTGGGGCAGGGGGTGGTAGACAATCCACGGCTTATCTTGCTCTGCAAACTTTTAAAAGATTGCTGTGTTCCCTCTGCAGAGCTGAACAGCAGCTGCTTTACTCTCCTTGCGGCATAACATAAGCCATGCATGAAACACACTTGCTGATATGAGTAATACAAACTTCCTGCTGTCAGTTAGATCAAAATTAGTTTGATCTTTGTGTGTATATATATACATGTATCTATATATAGTATATATGTATATGTACATATATATGCATATATCTATTCCCTATTGTATATAATAAATCGTTGCTATAGCTTATGAAAGTATACTTCCAATCTAGGTATGGGGAACGGAATCTAGGCTTGTTTAGCTGCCACAACCGGTACACTCCTCATGGTTTAGTTATACATCTCACGGGCAACTGGTTTTTGGATCTCTTTTTCTGGGGTCTCCCCCTTCTCTGTCATGAAGCTGTTTATCCAGGGCTTTCTGCTGTTCCTGACGTTCATTGAGGCAAAGTATTGAGAATCCTCCCTCAAATTAGTCACTGTAGCCAACCTCCCCTCCCCCAAACCAACCAGCAAAATAGAAATAAATCTGTTGCAGCCTTTGAGGACAGCAAACACAGCCCTGGATTCCTCCCCTCCGTCCATCCCAAGCTGCCACAGGAGCACCAGCTGCTCAGGCTATCCGTGCCAGTGAAGCGGCAGACGAGCCACATACAACGTAGTGCAAGTCAGCTTGACCAAAGCCTGAGTTGCTGCTTTTTCTCCACTGACCAAGCCAGGAAATTTTGAAGACTGTTCTTTCAATTTAAGCACTTCAGATGGAGGCCGAGTTAGGTGAGATGAATTCAGGCAGCTGGGGTTGCAGAAGGAAATAGGGCTTCTTGCAGTATGATCAGCCCGGCTCACAGCTCCATCCTCCCTTGTTGATGTGCCTGGAGGACCAGAATTTATTTTGTAGATGTGCTTCATTTTCCAGCTCCCTGCCCTCATCTCAGTGGGAAGCACCCTCTGAACCCACAGAGCTTTCCGTTCCATGGCATCCCCTGAGGACTGAATGGGCCAGCCTCTTCTCACCAGGACAAGGTTCAATAGCCAGCCACAGAGCTGCTGGTGATTCAAAGGGATTTTTCTTTTCCCCTGCCCTCCCTCGCATCAGCACCTGTGTGTTTTTATATATACTTTTTGTTCACAATTTTTTGGTGTATTCCAGAGCAGAGTTGTAAATGACTTGGCAGAGTGACCCTTTGATAAACACTGGACATGTATCTGTACTATATGTATTAACGTGTAGAAGAGAATCCTTATTGTATGTAAAGTTTTATGGATGGTTATTTTTTAATTTATGTATTTAATATAGGATTCAATGACTTCTGGTGTTTTAGTTTGTACAAAAAAATAAAACAGCAGCATTTTTAAAAAAAAAATCTCACTTTACATTCACAGAGATATTCAGTGTCTGTCTGGAATCTGTTCAAGGAATTGTGTTAAAGCTGAGCAAGACACACACCTTCCGTGCCTGCTCGCTCCCTCTGAGGTGCTTGCAGCCCATGGAGGGGAAGACTGGAGGGGCTGGGCCGTAGCACAGCACACCCCGAACATGAATCTGTTAAACGGCTTCAGCGGACACCCGGCACTCATTAGCGGATAAGGGGCAGCCAGGCAGCTTTCCCAGCACGGGCTCCAGCTTGAATTTAGCGGCTTTCACTAGGCCTGTACAGCTAAAAAAGAAAAAAAAAAAGCTGCCTTCTTTTCGCTAGAGTTAGGGGAGCGCACAGGGGGACCCTTCTTAGACTCTTTCCCCCGACTAAAAAAAAAAAATAAAAAAATCCTCAGAATCTCGCACTGCGCTCAGGGTCCCCAGCGCTCCCAGTCGGTACCTGCCTTCGGGCACCTCCCCGTGGAACCGGGGCCGGGCTCGGCTCAGCGCTGCT
>NW_010108987.1:0-7114 GCF_000699245.1 Pterocles gutturalis
CCATTTCCCATGACTTCCCAAAGATGACGAACTCCATAACGTCCATTATATTGTTCCTGGTACGTGGATGATTTACAGAATTTATTAACAGAGTTGGTCTTCTGCTGTTTCAAGCAGACATTTTTACTTTCTAACAAAACATAGTAAAGGAAAGGACTGTAAGAAAGCAGGAAAAATCTGTGTAGTGGCTAATAGCGCTTGAGTATGTACTGCTAACTTGTTTTATTGAGATGGTGCCAAAAAATCCTGCAGCTCATGTTGAATCCCTGACCCAAAGCTATCTGCAATTTATGGTATTTCTCGTTTGGAAAGTAAAGATCCTTACAGTCCGGCATCCCCTGGGTCTCTGAGAGGCAACCCAAGTAAATAGATGCTTAAGACTGTGTAACTTAATCTCGGACTGCCCAGAGAATTAGCAGATGATCATGATATTCATTCTGTATTGTGCCCTCCTCAGGAATCTCCAAACATTTGAAGAGCAAGGCATGGGACTCATCATTTCATCCTTTCCTGAAAGCAACTATTTCTTCACAGGAATGAAGAAAAGTCAATTCTCAAACAGCACAGAAATGTGGGGCAAGGACTGAGGAATGCTTTTTATGCAGCTGCAGAAATATATCCAACTATTTATGTTGGAATTTGAACAGGAGATTTCAACCTCCATTTTTTTCTTTCTAAAAAGTACAATGGCAACTTTTTAGCTACCTCATATGGATATGAGTTTCTCTGCGATGACAGCTGAATAGCATCTCCTAACTCCGTAATTTCTAATTCCCACTGGTTTCATTCTGACCAATGGGGAACAATGCTACCTTTTGAATTATTTAAGTTATTTTTCTGCAGTGTCTCCTTATTCTCTGGAATTCTTTTGTCTGACTACTGGTCAGACTCATCAGGACTCAGCAGACGAGATCTGGTCAAACAGGTATCGCTGGACAATGCCTATCTGTTTTAATACTTCTCTTTCCTGATGTGTGCATAGGGTCAGCTCTGCAGCACTGCTGAGCGGCCTTTGGTAGGGGAGAGAGCTCCTTCTTAACTCCCAACTTTCTGATGCTCTTTTTTCTTCCCTCCTCAAGTTTTCTGCACCTATATCCTGGTGCGCGTACATCCACTCTGCTTCATTCTACCACTCCCTTTTAAGCCAGCAGCCTAATAATGAAGCTCTTCATGAGACTGTGAAACCAGTACCAGCAACAATGAGTCTTCATTACTGCTGGAGAAGACTGGGGTGTTTGATATGCATGAAGCTTTGTGCAGATAGCTACTATAAACTGTCATTCGTTACTGTCAAACAAGTAAGTGTTACAACTGTTTAGAAGTGTTGCTTTTCTCTAGCAAAGAACTCATATTTGAAAAAGTAAATTAAAACTAATTATCACTTTATCTTTGTTTCATCCACACATAAACTGTGTATGTTGGCTGATGAACAGAAACCCTGTTCTCTGTTACTCAACAGGGCTGGAAATGATAAACAATAGGCTTGAAAACATTATAAATAAGTGAGAAGTGACCTGAGACCTAAACCATCAAATATTTTAGCTATTTGTATATGGTTACTGTGTTTGTAAAATATATAAACTTTTCACATAATTCTATGTTTGTACAGTTTATTTTTAATATGTAACAGAGAGCCAAAATAATTCACATACTCTTAACCCATTTTGCTTTCAGTTCGGTAGGAAGTGCTGTGTTTGGCATACATGTTGCGGAAACCTAAGAGAAAAAAAAAAGCTTAATTAAAGGTACTCCTCCCACTACCATCTCCCAAACAAAACCACTGAAGTTTTACTGGTAACAGTTTGGGTCTCTCCAGGCAGTGTTGCTGATAAAGCTTCCTGTCTGCCCAAACAGACCAAATAGAGCCTGTCTCATCAAAAGATTTAGAGCTGTCTCCTATATTCAAATAATTCTGCTTCACTTCTCAACTACATTTTTTTCTTCTATATAAAATAACTAGAATATCATATTCTTTTAGTAAATCTTAATGGCTGTGGATTTTGAACTTGTGCCTAGTTGATGTCCATTTGCATGAGGCATCTATTGCGTCTTACTGAGGAAAAACCTTTTGATGTGATGGCTAGGAAATATTGCAAGGTTATGGAATCTAGATAGTTAGAAAAATCCCAAGCAACTGGACTTGTGTGAAAACTACAACAGGAATTAGATTTGTGTGAATATTCCAGATGACTCTCTATACAATGCCTACCAAAAAAAAAAAAAAAGAAGAAAAGAAAAAGAGTATACATAATATTTCTCTGTCCACTCTATAACACATAGGAAGAAGACTGGCAATTGCCATTTTCTTTCTCCTAGGGCAGACATAGCATCAGCCTGTAGCAGGAATGGTGAAGAAGTGGGAATGCCATGCGTTTTTATGGTTGGGATTGGATGTGATCAGATGATGCTAAGAGGAGGGTTAAAAACAGCTTAATATTTCTGACCTGCATATCAGATTTCTGTATGTGTACACAGACACACGCCAACACACACATATGTGTGTAAGTGCATGCCCCCATACTCCACCATTCACAAAGTTTTGCAAACGGGTCTGGCACAGTCACTGCAAAACAGCAAGGGGAGTGCATTCATGTGCTTACTTTTATTCCTGTGGATGGCACACACTAAGAATGAATTTCCCTAAAACAAAAGAGAAGAAATCTAAGCTAACTCCTACCATGCTTTTAAAATGTGGCTGAACACATTCCCACAGCTTTTAAGGATCAAGGCAATTACTGAGCAAGAGCAGTTACTAGGCCAGGGTATCCCAATGTACACAAAAAAAAATAAATGTAAAGGAGAAGGGAAACTGAATGGTGTCTCTGAACATGCATTGTACTCTACATCATATTCCTTTGGTGCAATTGGTCTTCTTGTAATGTCTTATTAGGATATAAGAAGTGAAAGTTGCAGTGGATATGATTTTATGTGGGCAGCTAAGCTGCGGTCTATCGTTCTTTCTTAATCTGAGTTGACACTAAGATGGACACTTTATTTCCCTGTGCTTTCATATTTAGACCTTTTGCTCTATAGTACTGGGAGAGAAAAGCCTGTTGACCCCTGTCCTGATTTAATACAAAAGTGTGGATAACTAGGGGCTGTTCAGTCATTCACAGAGAAATCAAGACAAACTTTCCTCTGCCACTCAGTGCCACTAAGGGCTGGGGCTTTGCTGAGAGGTAGTAGTCTCACCCTAGTAATAAGCCATTGCCCTTGACGACATCAAAGTTGATTAGTATTTGGATATGCTTATTGACCCTAGTGCAGGAAGCTTGTCAGTCATTTGCTTCCTGTCTGCAGTGTCAATATTATTTAAAAAAAAAAAAAGCATAATAACTTACATAAATTGCTCAAGACTTATTCCTCAGTATTCATATTCCAAGAGGAAAGTGTCCTTAGAGAGTGAAAGCCAGGGGAAGTAGATTTCCTGAGAAAGCATTAGTTCACTATGGGAAAAAAAACTTGAATAGTGGGAGGGAGGGCACATTTACTGATGGAGAGGGCTAAAGGATCTCACCAAACCGCTTGTTAGCACCTTATAGCTCAGCACAGATGTCTGGAGAGAAAGAATCAGCCAAGAATCAGTTTTAAGGGGACTGTAAAACTAACTCGACCACCGTATTAGCACCAAGTAGTGCAGCACACATTCTTGTGCTACCAGACAGTACTTGTGCATCTCTACAGTCCTCACCACCATTTAGACTGTCACTGATTTCCATCTTTAAAGGCTGTACCATTGCACAGTCTCCCCCTTCACCACTGTGGCCACATCTAGTCCTGTTGGAAATTGCAGATTGATAAAGGATGTTCTTGTTCTGGAGTACCTGCTATAACCACAGATATCTATGCTGGGGTGAACAACAGCTATATTTTTCCTTTGTTCTGCTGTTGGTACCAGGGGATGTTCTCTAGCACTGTGATATGATAGATGTATATACTTCTTTTACTTTGTCTCTATAGTAACAGACTGCCAGAAGAGATCTCATGTGTGGGAGCTCAGCCATGAGCACAGGGAAAATGGAGGACTACACCCCACCATCAGGAAACTCTTTAAGAATAAACTGTTTAAACAATGTTATGGATGGAAGACTCTAAATGGCACACCTAAGTTGATGCTTGAGATTATGGAGATGATGCTTGAGATGCTTGAGAAGAAGGTATCCACCTCATTCTCTTTTGCTGGATGAAAGGCAAGTTGAGATGTTTGGCTTCACCCCTTTGTGGAAAGGAATGATCATTCTCCAATCTCTACATTTGCTTTTATTGCTAATGCTTTGACACAAATCCTAGCAGTGCTTTGTGGGCAACCACCACATTTTTCTCCCTTTGTCCCCCTTTATCTCCAGCCCCCATCCATTCAATGTGTGATGGTGCAAGAACACTTCTGAACAATTCAGTTCATTCTTGAGTTTCTCCACCAATTTGCTGTTTCAAGCCACAGCATGTTCAAACGCCCTTGCTCACTTTCAGTATTCTCTGCTACTGTTCAGCCTGCTACACTCATTTACTGTGCTGGGCTATCATCTCCTACCCCCTTTGTAATAGCATTGTTTAGCTACATATGTATATTAACACCTTGCAGTTTCCAGGCTGGCAAAGTGTTCCAGTTCCATTTTAGGGTGAGAGCCAAGTATGCAGCAACTTTGCCTGTGCCTTCGAAGTTCAGCATTAGGATTTAAGGAAACAACAGCAGAGTATGTAGCATATCAAATGGTTTGGGAACCATTGGAATTAAAAGCCAGAATTAGAAAACGAAAGTGATGAAACACAGAGACTCACAAAATCCTCCCTGAAAGGTACAGGCTGCTTCCTGTTGAGTTTTAAAGAGTGATATTTCTGGCAAAAAAAATACATGTGGATGAAGAAACCTTGTTCATCTTCTGTAGGCCATAAATTTATTCTCTGTTTGCAGCACTACAAAACTATTGTAGCCACTCTGCAGGCTCATGGAAAAAACGTGTATGTGCGTGTGTGCTGTGTGAACACACATACATGATGTAGAAGGTTTGCTATAGTATGGTAAGCATCAAGCTCTAAATTTATCTTACGTAAAAGTGACAATTCAAAGCATTTTAAGAGTAAGTGCTCATCTTTCATGCTCACGGCATTTTTTTTTTTTTTTGCCAATACATCAATGTTTAGAAAACTCTCCTTGTATTTCACCACCATCTGTAGAATTGGGGCAGCATATTAACTATGAATAATAAAAGATACAGGGAAAAGCCTTGTGAAATCATTCCTTTGAAGCTGAAATAAAAACATTGTTACACCCAGAGATTAATTATGAATAATTGGATACTAATGCATGGGCAATATGCATAGAGACTTTAATCCATTCAGTTAGGGAGGGAAGCATGGATGAACTGAAGAGAACTGCCATCTTAAAATGGTCAGTCTTTTTGTATATTTGCAGAAATGGGTGGAGACAGATAACAGTAAGGGGGGAAAAGAGTGACAGTTTAAAATAAATAATAATATCAGATGAAACGTGTAATGAACATACAAAAAAAATTGAAGGAATTTGTAGTGGAGGTTAAGCAAAAATTTTTCAGAGTTCTGTAGAAAATGGTAAACTCTCAATTTCCCTATAATCTCCTATCTGACTCTACGGGAAT
The DNA here is from genome assembly GCF_000699245.1 of Pterocles gutturalis. Lineage (NCBI taxonomy): Eukaryota > Metazoa > Chordata > Aves > Pterocliformes > Pteroclidae > Pterocles > Pterocles gutturalis. The sequence goes on from NW_010108987.1 coordinate 5,616, forward strand.
CCAGTTGTTTTCAGCTTCCAGCACTGCAGTTATAAAAATAACACAATGTAAAAATAATACATGTACAATAAAATGGTAACAATGGCCAAGGCCTGTTGACTAAATGAGGAAGCCAATGCTTGAGCTATGCAGTTGGACTTTGTATATTTTCTTTTGGCTGTAAATTTCATGATTTGTTTCCAAGTTTCTGTCCACCCTTTCTGAAGCTCATGCACCAATGAGCCAGAAGTTCAGCCCTTGAGGAGAGGAATGAAGAAATAATGTGTTCGGGCAAGAGAAGTAGTAGAAAGAAACACTAGAAATGAGTAGTGTTTGCTTTTTTTTAACCTGCCAATTACTCTGGTAAGTCTAAGGTACAGCTGGAGAGAACTTTGTCTGCCAGCGTGGTGCTCTGCCAACAAAGAAGCTGCTTACATGCAGTCACTGTAAGACTGAAAAGACAGGAAGTACCACTAACTTTTCAACACACACCTTGGAAAGTGTCCCTGTGCCCTGGAGCTGTCAGCCTGCAGCAGCGAACCCCTGCCTGAGCCTGCTTCCATACAGGGATCCCCATGGCACAGTAGCCTGGGATGCATCTCTCCTCAGACTCCTGATTCCTGCCTGCCTTCTCCTATCAGGCACATTTAGCCTCCAATTATTCTCTCCATTATTAAAGACAAGCAGCATTCCTTCTTCGTTGCCATTTCTCCCTCTCAGCATTCACTCTGGTGACCTTTGGTTTCATTTGGATGTTTCTTGACATCCCCTAGCACTAGGAACTGGCTGTCAGTAGAGTATATCTGGAGTTTGTTAGTGTTGGGTGCTTTTTTTATTTTTTTTAAGAACCCTCACTTTTTTCATACCCAGGTTTCCTTACAGGTTATTATGCAAGAATAAGCCTCAGTGGTCTTACATATGTGGAATGCTTGTGGCTTTTCAGTTCTGTACATTTTTTCAGAAACAGGAAAAACAGATTATGAGAGTATAGTACAAGTCTCACTTTTCTATATTTAAAGCATAACAAGATCTAGCGACTGCTGAAGTAATGAATCACTGTAATTTACATATAGAGGTCAGTGGAGGACATTAGCACACAGCTGAAAACATCCCTTCAATCAACACCCTCCTTTACTACTCCCATCTCAGCTGCCTCTTGGCAAATCCAGCCAAATACGAATACGTATGCGTTCCTGTTACTGATCCTTTTATGCGAGATAACAAGGTCACGCTTTTCACTGCTGGGAGGAGGCCTGACAACACAGAGGGACCCTTGCCCCATGAAAGATGTATCAGGGGCTCCAGCGAAACCCGCAGCACTGCGGGGGAGAGGTGCCCCCCGTTTATTGTGCTCTTTCCTTCCGAGGCCAGTCAGACAAGTCAGTGACGGATCCAGGCTGCGGTCCTGGCGTTCAGGTGCTGGTGTCCTGCAAAACCACTTCTCCAGTCCCTAGCTGAGCCGCGCGTGGGACGCCGGGGAAGCGGGCAGGGCAGGACTGTTCCCGTGGAAGTGCTTTTGC
>NW_010108988.1:0-212 GCF_000699245.1 Pterocles gutturalis
TGTGAGCCCCTGAAACACGACCAGGGAGATGGGGCTGAGGGGCTGCTGCAGCCCTGGGACTTCAGTGGGGTACGGACCGCCTGGCAGCACCCCCCATGAGGACCGTCCCAGCCCCATGGAGCCCTAGCCCATGCTCACCCCCACTCTGGTTGTAGCGGCCCCGTAGTATGTCCAGGTTCACAAGGCCAACCTGCTGATGTCTCCGTCCGATC
>NW_010108989.1:0-558 GCF_000699245.1 Pterocles gutturalis
CCCCCCTGCGCCCCGACATCGTGCTGAAGGTACCTGGACCCCCGCGCCCTTCCCCAAACCGACGCGTTTGGGGTCACAGGAGCCAGCGTGGGGGGATCTGGCCCCAAACACACAATTTTCTGGGGGGTGATGGGGTCCCACCGTGGCTGGGGACACCCTGTCTCCCAAAGCCTCCAGCAGCTGGGGGGTTCCAGCAGGGAACAGCCCCTTTGGGAGCCCCGTGCCCTGACGCTGAGCCCCCAAAACACCGAGGGGCTGCGGCTGCCTCCTCCCATTGCTGCGTTAGTGACCCCGGGGTGGGAGAACCGTGCTTGTATAGGGACAGGATAAATGACCACTGCAGGTCCCAGTGCTGGCGAGGGGCTCGGAAGGGGCTCTGCTGACTGTGGGGCAGCGCTCGGGACGGGGTTAATCCCTGCCTGCTGCTGTGAAAATTTATGTTTTGGGTTTTTTTTTTTTCTCTTTTGTATCCTTCTCAGTTTTCTGCCTCGGCTAAATAAAAGCAGACTCTGAAAACGAGCCCTTAGGGAGGGGAAGGAAAAACCCCACCAGCCCGTG
>NW_010108989.1:574-1114 GCF_000699245.1 Pterocles gutturalis
GATGGGATCCCGCAGGGACAGGGAATTTTTCCCCTTTAGCTGTAAATCGCCCGCAGACATGGGTTTGGGCTGCTGGAAGGTGTTGCCTGAAGACATCTGCCGTGTGTGGGGATGGTTTTCCTTCCCTTGGGGGGGTTGAGAGGATGAGCAAGACAGAATAGGGTTTTTCCCACTTTTGTGTGGGGTTTTTTTGTATTTTTTGTAAAAAAAAAACCCCAAAACTAAAGCATTGGAAAATACGATCCAGCGAAATGGCAGAGTCAGAGCAGCCTTCTCCCCTCTGTCCCAGCTGTGTAACTGCTCAGCTGACACCCTGCAGCGCCTCCAGGGTTTCCACCTGAATAATTCACATCCCTCGGGGAGCCTTCACCTCCCTCTGCCCTGGCAGGAGCGGGCGCAGGGCTCCCGGAGCATCCCCCCAGCCTGGGGTCGGGGGGAACGAGCCCGTGGCCTGGAGCTGGGGGGTGGCTGGGTCCCCCCGGTCCACCCCAGCATCCCCCCGGGACGCCGATCCCCCCGTGTGCCATCACGCGGGAGGCC
>NW_010108989.1:1142-1712 GCF_000699245.1 Pterocles gutturalis
AAGCTGTAGAGGCTTTGAAGGAGAAAATCGAGGGCTTCTGGCAGGCGGCGGGTGAAGGACGGGGAGGGGGGTGTCCCCGTGGGGTCACCAAGCCATTTCCCAGCAAGTTGATTTTATTTAAGTTCACCCATCTAAAGCTGGCAGGCTTTGGGGAAGATTCCTTCTGGGTTTTGTTTTATTTTCAAGGAAACCATAATTTTTCAGGTGTAGAGTTTTCATCCCTGCGGAGGGATTTTTCTGCTCCTCCACCTGGCTGCACGCTGAACGCAGGCGCGTAAGGGGAAAAGGGAGAAAAACTGTTGTCCTTGGCTTTAATTAGCAAGTTCAGAATTTTTTTTGGTCTTCAAGGCAAATGAAGTGTAACTTGCTGACTCTTGTGATAAGATTTTTCTCTTCCTACTCTTACGCCGCTTGATAACTCTAACAAACCCTGGGCTGGGAAATCCAGCAGTTCGACAGGATTCCAGCATTTTTTTGCACCTGGAGCCCAGCTCTTGTTCTCGTGGGGGAAAAACTTAAACCCGAGTATCTCCTACCGGGTCAGATGTGGGAAGCAAAGAGTGACCCACC
>NW_010108990.1:0-5128 GCF_000699245.1 Pterocles gutturalis
TATTATTATTATTATTATTATTATTACAGGAATGTGTAACTGATTTCGTAAGGTGTATAATAGTCATGTACCTGGCCTGGCAGAGAGGTGACGACAAGTCAAAACTGCCAAACGAACTGAGCTACTAGGAGGTTTGTCAGGAGGGTCAGATATCACAGATTAAATTGAGTTTGAATAATCTCAAGGTCTCTGTAAAACTGAGTCTCCTATGTTTTGTTCACACACATATCTGTTCTAAGTTCAGGTGAAGGTACAAGTCCAAGACAAACTTTTCTTCTAAGTAAAGAAGAAGGGGAGGGAGAAAGACAGTGGTGCAAACGTTATCCTTGATTTCACTTGGAAAATGTGAGGAAACCATCCTCCAAAATATGCACTTTGTGCTTGTTTAGGCTAATGTCCTGTCATTGACTGCTACTCATGCAGTGCACAAATGTTTATTTCTGGGACAAAGGCAACTCCTAGTATTAGGATTTGAGGCTTGGCTGAAACATATTTCCTTTTTTTTTTTTCCTTTAATTAAGTAAATCAACCAAGTTACTACCTGCATGAAGAGGTGGGTGTAGGTGTAACTTATTTTACAATGTCAAACGGACAGACTAGCAGATTCCTAAATGCTGGCAAGCTGCTTGTTTTCTATGAAGCAAGGTGCCTGATCCATATCATCTCCAATGACAAGAGCCAAGTAACAGGAGAAAACCCAGTTTTTCTTGTACGGAGGCCCCAAGAGCTGGACACAGTACTCCAGGTGAGGTCTCCTGGACAATTCCTGTGAATTCATACATGGTACCTTGCTTCTAGTGCTCCAGACGCCTCTTTGCTATGAAGTTCACAGACATTCTTAGACTATTCCTACTATTTCTCAGCTTCTTTTACCTTTTCACTCACATATTCCCAGGCTCTCCCTAGCAAAAAAATCCATCTGAGAATGCTACCAAAAGAACAGAGGCCTTCAGAGAGGTCCTCTTGCAAGAACCTCACTTCATCAAACCTTTCTACATTCTCCCCACAATCAGGAAATAATAATTTCTAAACTACCCTATATCTTGGATAATGCTCTGCCTTCCAGATCTTCACACAGTGATGTTCTACACAAGCCTTCTATTTGTACGAGCAAGTGTAAGGGCAGCTTTTTGCAGAGATTTTTCCATTCAGCCCTGCCAAGCAATTCAGCACTGCCATGCCCCAGAGGGATCTACATAGGAACTTTTGTGTCATCGGTTCTTTCACATCTATAAGCATTACCATGCAGAAAAAGGCTGAGGTGTACTGTTGGAATAGTCTGGAAGAGTTTCCTCTCCCAGTGCTTATATACTATTTCTTTTGAAGAAACAGCTTCCAAGACTATCATTCTAAGAAGTTTTCAGCATCTACTTTTATTTTAAATTTTAACTAAAAGGGAAACAGGGAAAAAACAGGTAGAAATATAACCAAAGGAGGCAAATTGGAAAACTATACTTTAGGACTGCTTAAAATTAGCCAATGAGTTTATCATGGAACCCTGTGTGCATAGTATTCATGTGTGTGTGTGTATATATGTGTATGTATATATGCATGCATAGATAAGTACAAATACATAGGAATCCTCAGGAGTTTATAAAGTATTTTTACATTATCTGTCAAGGCTCTTTTTCCCTCCTTATACTGAAGCTGAGTTTCTTAAGTTCATGAATCCAAGGCATCCTCAGAAGTATCTGCATATGAACTTGAGCCAAGTCCTAAGGGAGACTTGCGTGGCATTTGCAAACCCTGTTGACATTTAGAACAAAAGTCAAGCCCTGAAAACATAACAAAATTATGGGTTAGCTCTCTTCTCAGTGCCTGCATAAATTAGCAATACTGACATCCTTTTCATTTAACACTATGGCTGCATCAGCGTAGAAATTCATATTAACAGCACTGACCCACCAGCCATTGAACCTCAGGAAGGGGGAACAGATTTCACAATGGGCTGCAGTGACTTTGCTTTAGAAATCTTAGCAGAGCTGTGGCAGCTACTATTTGTTACGGACTTTTCAACCAGAAGTGAGTGGTGATGGAGAGAAAGAAAAATTACTGGACAATTTTTTCTGTGTAGGAACACATATTTAGCCTTATTATTGTCCCAAAAATCCTTGTTGAAGTTCTAGATTTCTGCTACATGGAGAATGCAGTCTTCTAACAACCTTAACTTTGATATAATACTTAATATTGATTATGATTTTAGTGGCCAAAGAGAACTTGCTCAAAGCCACCTGCCTTCTTGACAGCACTCACTTTTTGAATTGTCTCTGAATTCAATTTGGCAAGCTTTGAAAGCAGTCAAGCTTAGATAGGGAGCCTGAGTTTTCCTACATCCTTAGTTTAAAAATGTGCTTTTGAAAGAGCTTGGCTCCAGCCCCTTTAGCTGCCCAAATTATATTTATAGTCACATTTGGCATCTACCTGACACTTCCCAGGCACAGATCTCAAGGCATTTTTACAGATCACTGCTCTCCTCAGTTTACAAGGAAGTTCAGATGACTTGAGCGCACAGTTGCTCAGTAGCAGTTGTCCAGGCTTCTGGTCTGAAGAGTTATGCTCTGAATCGTAGTGTCCCTGCAATGTTAGAAACTATATAGTCTGGAACAAAACTAAACAAAGCTATCTTCATTCAGTTTGAACACTATTGTGGTAGGTAAAAAAAAAAAAAAAGTATAAATATAAATACAAGCTACTGGTTAGAATAGTTAGAATGTCAGTAAGGACACTTTAAGACTATATATAGAGAAAGTGTATATATAGTATTAAGGAGATGGGTGTATTTTATCTTCTGTCAATGCATAAAGCTGTCTGAGTGCAATAATAATTCTCAGCTGGGTCTACCTCTGCATAGATTGCTTACAAATCATTGCAAATATTTGTACAGAGCAAAGCACAAGAAACAGATGAATTGAAAAAAGTTGCAGGAAAAGCCCAGCCCTGAGCAGGGAGAACTCTGGAGAGGCCCTTACACATCTTACTACATGAAGACAAAATAGGCAAGAATGGTGAAGTCGTATTCACCTCCATAATATTTATTGCAGTTTGTAGATCTGATAGAGTTTTCTTCTGAAATTACTCTTCCCCGGGGATGGGAAAAGATTTGGTATCAAATATTTTAGCAGATTTAGCCTTATTTCTAGCAGAGGATATCCAACTGTGAAAGGTTTTCCTGGTTTCAGCTGGGTTGGAGTTAACCTTCTTCACAGTAGCCCCTCTCTCTGAGTCATCTTGCTCTGGGTCAGCTCTCAGTCTTTCAGACACTCAGGCTCTTCTCTCCTTTCTGAGATTGCAGTTTCGGGACTCTCCCTGCTCTGGGACTGTTAGCCAGGAATGGGGTGAGCCTTGGTCATTGGGTGGCGAGCAGTATCACTGTGTAGCATTCATTTGTATATTTGTATATATCACTATTATAATTATTATTATTAACACTATTATGCCCAATTTTATTGTAGTTTGGTTACTAAATTGTTGTTTTCTCAACCCACAAATCTTTTCTCCTTTTACACCTTTAAATCTCCCCTCTGTTCCCAGGAGAAGGGAGGGTGAGCAAGCAGTTGTTGTGGTGTTTTGCTGCTAGCCAGGGTCAAAACCACAACAAAAGTTCAGAAAGTATGTATTATTTAAGTTTTCTGGATGAGGGAAACTGAGGCTTAGAAGTACCTTGTTTAAGGAAGGAAAGTTCACTGTGGCATCCTCTCTGCAGACCCCTGTGAGCATCATGACTGTCAGGGAGAAAGAGGCCATGGAAGACTGTGCATTAACATATACAGACCAGAAGAGTTTCCACTTGTTGATAAACATATGCTATATTATTTTGTATTTCACTGCTACAAAAAACATTGCTTTAATTTTTTTTTTCATATCAACTTGAGGAAAGAATAGCAACTTTGAAAATAACATTAAGGTCATTATTTCCTCCCTAATCAGTGTCACAGCTTCATTCTTTCTCCAGCAGGATGACGGACTGGTTGTAACCCTGCCAAACCTCTCTGTCCTCAGCCAAATGTGACAGTCCCTGGGAAGCTCCTGGTCTAGTTCTTGCTTTGCCTGAGGTCTCTCCCTACATCGCTGTCCCTACTCAGGCTCATCTTGTTTCACGCAGACACTTTAATGAGACAAAGAATATTTTCTTTTTCATTCCCCTTGCAAAGGAAGTTGCCATTGAACTATATTCACCTTCTGATTTTATTTATATGCCTTTTATTTTTGTGCTCAAGGGAGAGTAGTAATGGCAAGGAATGCTTGGAAAATAGGATAGAAAACATTTCAAAAGTTAGTTGGAGAGATATAAATGTTAGTATCCTTTCCAGTACCGTACTCTAACTGCAGGGACGTTCATTGCCAGATTAATGCATACAGTGGGAAATAATCAGGGATATCAGACATGGACCAAATGCTATTGCAAACAAAGTGTCTGTACTGTGATCAGTATGCTCTATCATTTAATTATCTTTCCTTGCATGAAGTAAGAAAATCAGAATTTCCTTATCAGGAAGAAGGAAGAAAGAAAAAAATCTGTTGTTTCCTATTCATTCAGAGATCAGTCTTTTGAATGCACATCTTAAAACATTCTAGCTATGTTTTTCTCTTTTTTTTCCTTTCTCCTTTTTTATTTTCTTTTTTCCTTTTCCTTTTCCTTTTCCTTTTTCTTTTTATTTTTCTTTTTCTTTTTCTTTTTCTTTTTCTTTTAATTTTAATTTTAATTTTCCTTTTCTTTTTTCATTTCTTTTTCCTTCTTATTTTTTCTTCTTTCTTCCTCTTCTTTCTTCTGCTTTTTCTGCTTTCTTCTTTACTTCCTTTTTTTCTTTTATTTTTTTAATATGGACAAAAAGTGCATGTGGAGATTGTCATCAATTTGACACAATAAGAGGAAGCCTAATTTTCCACATTTCCAATGAGATTTAAATCTCAAAGGCATGAATGGCCACTGCAGACTAACCTTATTTCTGTAATTTGTTTGGCTTCAGTGCAATTTTACATGGCATACATTTAGTCATTATTTTCAAAGGTTGGCTAATAAACCATACTTTCTGTTTGGCATAACTGCCATTCTGCGGTTTCTTGAAATTCAAGAGCAAAGTATTTAACTGGAGGAACAGGGCTTAGATCAATCATCATCTTCTTTCCC
>NW_010108990.1:5146-20003 GCF_000699245.1 Pterocles gutturalis
TAATAGCTTTTGTACAACAATTCCTATCTGTGTCATAGATCATCAGGAGGCATTCTGCCTTGATATCTAGGAATATCTTGATATACCATGGTTTTAGTCTCTCTCAGCTGTCTTCTTCCATCATCATAATAAGATCTATCCTACTAGTTTAACCCTCTATTCTCTGTAGAAACGCTAATGTGGACATAGGCTAGGATGCCATGGGCTGACCTCGACTGGACCGCCTTTCGTATATCCCGTAGGCTGTCATTTTAGCTTCTGTTGCATGACTTTCTTGATACTTGTACGTGGGTGAAGAAGAGCTCTTTGATTTCTGGTCTTCTGAGCTACAACAACAGAGTACAACATAGCAGGAGCAGATTCATAGACTGATGGACCTGTTGGAGTGGGTCCACAGGAGGGCCACAAAGATGATCAGAGGGCTGGAGCACCTCCCATACGAGGACAGGCTGAGAGAGTTGGGGTTGTTCAGCCTGGAGAAGAGAAGGCTCCGGGGAGACCTTAGAGCAGCCTTCCAGTGCTGAAAGGGGGCTACAGGAGAGATGGGGAGGGACTCTTGATCAGGGGGTGGAGGGATAGGATGAGGGGGGAATGACTTTAAGCTGAAAGAGGGCAAATTTAGACTAGATATTAGGAAGAATTTTTTTCCTGTGAGGCAGTGGCCCAGGTTGCCCAGAGAAGCTGTGGATGCCCCATCCCTGGAGGGGTTCAAGGCCAGGCTGGATGAGGCTTTGAGCAACCTGGGCTAGTGGGAGGTGTCCCTGCCCATGGCAGGGGGTGGGAACTTGATGATCTTTAAGGTCTCTTCCAACCCAAACCATTCTGTGATTCTATGATTCTATGACTTCTGAAGACCATTTTCCCTTTCACTTCTACCTGAAAGGGATCCAGTTTGCTCCAAGGCAACCCTGAGATGCAAACCAGAGTGGGGACCATCAACAGATTTGCCTCCATAGCACCCTCTTGATGCAAAGAAAAATGCCAATGTAGGTGTATACCTGTGAGGCACAGAGAACTAGTTTCCTTTTTATTTCCAGCTTTGTTGGGCTGCTTATTTAACAAAGAATCTTACCAGATTTGTTCCTTCTGTTTGCAACAAGTATCTCCGCTAGTTTAGATCAGTGTCATCATTCAGTTTGTGAGGCAAATGTCTCTCCTCTTAGGAGTCATCTTAAATGTCATCTCCTCTTAAGTGGAGAAGTAGTGACATGATGGAATCTCTACATAATTCTTTACTCCTTATTTTTCATACAAAAGGGGTATTTTGTGATGCTTTACCAAACCTGGATTTACAATAGAAGCACAGAACAAGCCTTGTTTCACAGCAGTGTGAGTAAATGTGACAGAGAAGACAACATGGTTGGCTAGTCTACAGCCACTGAGATTGCAGAAAAACTGGGGAGAATACACATCCTTTACAAAATTGGGTTATTTGAGGAAACTGGTAGGTAGACAAGAAATGCTTGTGCACAAAACATGAAGTTGACTTTTTTTTTTTTGCAGTTTCTAATGGATAATATCATTGTAATAAATGTAGAGCTTCCTTCTCCAACTGCATATCCTCTCATGTAACTGGCTTGTGTCTCCCTGCAATGGCTCTCTGTCTCTTAAAAAAAAAAAAAAAATCATTATGGAGCTTACTGTATTGATGGTAAAGTGCTACCAGATTACAACTCCTCTTACAGGAACACTCATGAGAGGGTGATGACAAGGATGATACCAGAAAAATGGCAGAGTAACAGGAGGTCACCCATGGGAGATGCAGAGGCTGCTGGCCAGCCCTGAGGCTCCAGGACTTTCTGACTATCTCTACTCTTAAAGCCTGTGGCAGTCAGTGGGCTTGCAAGGGTGGTGGTCCAGCTGGGTCTGGTCCTACAAGGCTAATGGAGAGAGTCATGAGTATTTAGGGGGAAATACAACACCTTAACAGTAGGAAATGTTCTGAATACTTGATAGAGAGAGAAAAAAATCAATTTCCATCTGGGTTATACATTTCTACAGATTATAGCTGGCCTTGGTCATAAACCCACAGACGTTTACAATCTATAAGTAAGGAATAGATGGGGGAAGCTATCCGTTACCCAGTACCACACTGGGTATTTTAGTGCCTGAAGATGATGCAAGAAGGGAGCAGGGAAGACAACTTGCAGACAGATTCTTCTTCTCTCCACTAGTTTATTCTGTTCCCCACATTCCCTTGACCTCTGATCTTGCACGAGCCCCACAACAAGCCTGATGGATGCACAGTTATAGGGAAGCCGGTATATTAAGAAACCCCAAAGCACTCCCTGGCTGCTGCTGCAAAGAGTGGTGGTGGTGGGAGGGAAAGTGTGTGGCTGTGCAAAGCTGTGAGCAATCAGACAGTTCATTCTGCTTTTAAGGAGTGTTACATGTCCAGGCTGTGGTATTCTGGCTCCTTTTGAAATGTGTCAGCCTAAAGAACCTCTGCAGCACACATCCCTTTCCTCTAGTCCTGTTTTTTTTTCGTGCTGTAAGAGCTGTTCCACCCCATAGTCAGCACCGAAATTTTGATATAAATGAAAGTTACTGGAATGATTCACGGCCACTTCGTTATCGCTGCTGTGCTGGATGACAGGGGCTGGAGCATTTTAGGCACCTCTAGAAATATCCTCGGATGGAGGGAGGCAGGTAACAGTCTGGGCTGCCTCCAGCAGAGGGAAGCGGTACACACGCGCTCCCAGCCTGCTCCATCCTGCCGCTGTGCAGAGCAGCCGGGAAAAATGTCAGGTCCGGTGTCTGCACATCATTTAATCCCCTTTGCTTCATCTCAATGGTCTTACCCTCTATTTCCCCCAGATCAAGAAACGCAGTGTTTCCAGGCTAACTCTCACGTACACCCCCCGCAATAAGGCTTCGGTAGATGTTGGATTTTAAGTCCCAGAGTAAGTGCTGGGAAACACAAGTGCAGCCAGGGCTCCAAATGCATTTTCCCTTCTCACTGTAAGGTTTTTATTTATATTCCAGAAGCTACTTTAAACTGAGGTTGCCTTTTCCCTGACAATCATCAGCAGGGATGACAAAGGGACACCCCTGAAAGGTCCTGGGTGTGTCCAGGTGGTCCCAGTGCTGCCTACAAGTGAATCCGTTCACGGATGCACACTCACATTCCTGCACACCACCACGCAGCTGAAGGCTGCCCAAGCACATAGTTTGGGTTGTTGTTTTTTTTTTTTTTTCCTCTCCTTTTGCCTCGTATCTCTCTGTCCCCAGGTCCCTTTTGGTGTGCGTACACATACACACACACATGCCTACACAAACTGAACAAAAATACACTCACAGCTCGCATGGAAGAAATCCTTCAACCACTTCTCCTTGACTTTTAAAATACATTCGACTCTTCCCTGAGCTTCTCTGCCTTTAGAAAGAGCAGAAACCTGCTGGAGATGTATTTATGGGGAAGATAATGTCCTTAACCTACACTTCCCTGAACTGCCTTAATGCTGTTTGCAAAGCAACCGGATGACTTTGTCTATCCCTCACCCCACCTAGAGCTGCAGGGAGGCAAGTTTCGCCTCAAGCTTTCAACTTTTTGATGCAGGGATTTTCCACACTGAGCTACGGTAGGTGGGTAACAAGAAGATCCTACTAAAGTGAAATCAAGTAGCAAAAGGATTGTCAGCTCAGCAAATCAGAAACATATAGTACCTGTCCTTCCTTCTCCGCATTCCTTCCTGCTCACTGCAAGAAAGAAAGAAGGAAAAAAAAAAAAAAAAAAAAAGGTGGTAAAGAAGGAAAAAAGAACAACAGAGAGCAATAGCAGCACTGGCAATGCCTTGATTTCATATGTAGCAAATTAATTGTTGGTGCTAAAGACACAGCCTCTTTAACGAAGAGGCTGCTGCAATATCATCGCAACAACGAGCAACCCACATGTTCGATTACAACAGGTTGAGCCAGTGCACGCTCCCCTGTGCCACACTCAGAAAAAAATAAATCAAATGTCTGTACCTCAGGCTCCTTCATTTCCCACGCAGAGATCTACTTTAATACAAGCTTTTCACGGTCCCTTTCTTTGCCCAGAAGGGGCTGGTGATGGCTTATTTACCTACTTACCTGTCCTTGAGCTATGTGGCTTTTATTTGAATAAATTAAACCGGCTGTTTCAAGTGATGCTTTTAGCCTCTTGAGCCTGGATCTAATTCTCAAAAGAGTTTTTTTTTGCTTAAAACCTGTTTTTCAAGTTCTCAACCAAGTATCGACAATCTCCAGGATGCAGTTCTCTTAAAGGAGCTCGGTGCCAATGGGTAAGGAAAAATAGCATCCTATCTGGCTGCCTTGCCTTTCCTATATATTTACGATAGACTAAAAGTGGAATGAGAGCTTCCTAAAACACGGAAACTTGCCTTTTTTTGTGAAGATGCTTTGCTTGTTTGCTGTATGTGACTATGGGACCAGATTTTTCAGCTTCTGGGAGTTATTTTAAATCCCCTGCTACCAGATATGTTTATTTTTTAATGCTATAATAGTACTTTTAATATTCCTGAGTGGATACACACATTTGCTTTGCTTTGTGGGACTGATTATGTCTTCCAGGACACGGGTGGTAAATAGCTGAAAAATTGATTTTAGTAGCTAAAGCAGAGCAAAATCTCAGTTTCTGCTTTTGGCAGGGGGAGGATGGGGTGGGGTTTGTAATTTATTTTCCAGAATCTCAGCAGCAGCAAAATTTCAGGGGCCAAACACTCAGCTGTATAACCTGACTTATTTCCGAGGCAAGGAAACCTATGGTTCATCAGAAGACCTGGCTGTTGTTATGGATGTGGGGTGATTTTCTTTTTTTTTTTTTTTTATTTTTTTCTCTTGGCTGCCTAGGAGAAGAAATAAAAAAAAAATGTGAAATAGAAAAACATACCCTAAAAACATACTCAAGAAGATGCCTTTTCTTTTTAATATACTTTAGGAAATTTTAAAGATGTTGACCAAAGCACACTAAAACCAACACGTATTAAATCTGGCATGCTGCTATAGTGAACTGTTTTTCTCTGTATTTTAGCAGGTTTTTTTTTTTTTTCTCCATGCTATGCATTACCACTGTATTCAAGCATATTGTGTTTTTACATATGCACATACATTTAGAGGGGGGAGAGAAGAAAGCATAACGATTGTAGAGAGAAAAAAACCCCAGAGGTCCCTCTCATTGCTGGAGTTGTCATGCCTTCATCAGGACCAGGCTGCAATAGATGCCATCAGAGCTCTCAGCGATGCTCAGGACAGGAGTAAAAAGAAATACCCAAGCTCAGGCCCTGCTTTGGAAATGTTAGCTCAGGATTTACTACTGTGAGGAGCTGGAGCTCATCGTGTACCAATGCTGGGCCCTTCAGCAACTGCAAAATCATCCCTGACTAGAGGTCAGCATGCTTCATCCCAAATAAATTCGGGATAGTTCTGTTGCAGGCAAGAGGTTGATTCCAGATCTGGTCTGATGCGCCTGAAATCAGAATTCGGACCTAAACAGAATAGTTATTACTAATGCTATTATTATCATCATTATCTCTGTGTAAACAAAATACCACATACCATGACGAAACTCCTGCTTTTATCTCTCTTTGTAATGCCCCAAATCCTGTAATCTAATTGTTACACATCTTTGCTCAAAAGAAAGGCTCAAATATTAGCTTAAGGTTGTAATAGCAATTAGCACCACAGAAGCTTAAGCTATCTGTGTAGATCACAGGGTTTGCTTACCACATATTTTATCAGTAGACTAGCTTGGCTGCCTTATCTCCTGACACTGGAAATCCTGAGTTCAGCCGATTTTTTAGGTGTCTGTCTGTCCTGAATGCTTTTGCTTTATGTTTTATGGCATGGGTGAATGTGAGGGGCAAGGGAGGAGGGGGAGTGGGATGGGACTAAATAAAGTCAAAGTATATTAGAAAAAGAGGTGGCAGTGGAATCTGATTAAATGATGATAGGACCGAGCCAGAATTAGCTTTTCATTCTCCGCTGTTGGACCATGGGTCATAATTCCCTACCGAACACCGCTGAACGCAGAGGGGAGCGGAGCAGCTCCGCTGCCACTTACACCAAGGAGGAAACTCCCACACTAGAGCTTTGGGGACCGGATGCTCTGACTTTGGCACTGTGGCAAATTCACTGCATGCCTTTACTAAGAGCATTTTAAATTGAACTTTTGGAATGTAATCCAGTTTGTCTTCTGGTACCTCTGTTTATTGGCTGTGGAGAGGGAATAATAAGGCTCCTTCCATAGGTTACATCCTGTTTTTTTGCTCTATCCTTAACCTTTCCCTATTGTTAACAATCTGAAACACAGTATAGGATTACAAGGACCTTTACTTTAATCACGGTGGTTGTTCTTAGGCTCTGAAGATAAAAGAGAAGGAAAGTCCTCACTGGAGAAGCCAAGTCCAGCCCTGTCCTCCAGCACAGGAGGAACAACCAAGTTGCTCCATTAGCAATTTAAATCAGAGATCCTTCCTCCACAAAATCATATCTTCTGTCCTTCCTTTGCTTCTCGACTTCAATAACACCATTTTCTTTTTGACCTCAGCCCTGGACATGTCTTCATTTCCATTTTTCGTCTATCCTCATAGATACATATTCCCTCTGCAAAGGTCTCCTCTCCTCCTTTGCCGGTTGGCCAGATGCGTTGCGGGGAGATCCAAGAAGTCCCTAACAGGTAGCTGAGCTGCCCAGTCTGTATGTGCTGACCAGCCAGCTGGCAGCCCGAGCCAAGCAATTAGCTAACGAGCTTATACCGCCGCCTTTCACTCAAACGAGCTGTGCTTTGTCGTTCTTTCCTGCACCACTGATTTTCATAAAGCATGTGGGATATTTCTATCTTTTAAGCTTTTGCCCCTCTAGAGACTGGGGTGAAATTAGCCACCAGGTTCAGAATATATTGCTGGGTGCAGGACTGACAGATGGGGAGCCAGATGGACAGACAGCACTCCTATAAAAGCCTTCTTTCCTTAGGAAAAGAGGCCATCGAGTCTAAGCACTACGCGTGTGGGGTTATAGGATGGGGGGATTACGACCCTCATTAACAGATGTCATGTATCAGGCACTTCTGCAGAGAGATGTAGAAGAAAAGCAAAGTACTTTATTTTGTTTTGAAGGTGTGAATTTAAGTCCTGTCTGTCTTTGGTACATTCACAGCAAACTCGAGCAGCTACTCCTTCCAAAAAGAAAGGGAGACAGATTTGTCACTAGCTCCATTACTCCTTTGTGTATTGTCATTTAAAGGCATTCATGTGGCTTTTCTTAATCCCACCCAATAGGCTCATGAAGCCTTTTCTGATGCTTTTCTTTACCCAGCCCAACAGGATAAATTAAATAGTATATTAAGACTGTAGTCTCTCATCCTGCAAATGACTGAACCCATCCTCTGACCCAGTTGCACTCTGCAAATGTCTGGATCAGGCACGATCAAGCCTAACAGGCATCATAGCCTATATCTGGGGATTTCAAGCAAGAAAAGAGACTGTTTTTAAATCCACTGTGTACTGAATCTTAAACCCACCACTTAAACATCACTTTCTAAAGCTGTAGTCACTAAATGTGAAAATGCTACAGCAAAAATTCAACCTCTGCCACCCCTCTCTGAGGCTCAATAGCAGTGGCGTACAGTAGCAGCTCTGGTTTTGGACTGTTTGGACCCTCTCATGATTGAGTAACAGTCTATAGGACCAACCACTTGCTTTATTTAGCCTCATAGATACAGCTGCTAATTTTTGCAGCATCCCTCTTGCGCAGCATCCCGTGGCCCCCAGTGAGCTGGCATGTGAGGTGGGGAGTGTAAAGGAAGCGAAAGGCGAAATGCCATCGTTGGGAGGTTCATCGTGTGCAGAGTTGATATGAGAGCAAAATCTAGCTCTGCTGGTTATCATATTTTCCCCAGGGAAGTGTGGGGGGAAAGCCCTTGGTTGATCCCAATTTCCTGCTTGAAGAACAGGGATGCTTTGAGTTGTCCTTTATTTGAAGTCTGGAGGCTCATTTGTAGATGCCGACTGCAGTGTGGAGCAGTCCTGGAATGGAGAGAGTAAAAAGTTTCAGAAAGTAATGCCACTCACTGCATTTTTGAAATAAATGGTGTTACTTAAAACTTTATTTAAATTTTTAGGATAACTATGAAAATATCTCATGGTCTTTACGCTATGCATAAAATCATCGCAGCCAAGGGTATCCAGTACATTAAAATAAGCACAGATGTTGCTGGAGCATTTCAGAACAACTTTCACTCCACGTTTTCCAGTAATCTGATGTGCCTTCTGTATTGAAAGCTTTGTAATCACCCCTCTTTCTTTTCTTTTATGACAAAAGTTCCTCTTAAAAAACCATCAGGTTCAATCATCAAAAATATTCACTGACTGCTGAGGGATGTTCTCATGTCTCTGAGTTTGAAGTTACAGCAGAAAATTGACTTATGTAGGATGGCAATCCAAATAATCTTTTTTCACCTGAAAGTATATAAAGGTCATATCAAAATTTAATTGGAGCTCCATCCTAGGCAAAAGAAGATGCTTGCTTATGAAATTCTTTTACAAATGAATTTTGCATTCGGTCCTGCAAATGCACATGACTGTTTCTTTGTGACCCCTTGCAATGAATAAAGGCAACAGATGTGAGCAGAGATGTGCAGGATTAGATCCATTGCTTTTTTCTTTTTTTTTTTTTCCTATGGCATTTTAATGATAGAAGACCAATTTCTGCCCTTGCTTAGCCTGCAGCAACCCCACTGATTTCCTTGTTCATTCCAAATTGTAATGAATGACTTGACACACTGGAGCCCTTTTATTCTTTCTCTTCCAGATTGAGTGTCTCAGCCCAGACAATGGGCTCCTGCCTACACCAGTGTACGACTGGGATAAAACCACTGACCTCAGCAGCCGTGCTCCATCGTCACTGAGAGCTGGGCTGTGATACACAAACTTTAATGGAGCGTAAGCCAGGGAAGAGCATGCAAGTAAGCACCGTTTTTAACTCCTTAGCATAGCTTGTGTTTGACTCACGGTTCATACGCATAGGGTATGTATTAAATATCGCTGCACTTGCACCGCGTGTATCTCTTTGAGATAATTATGGCTATTGTAGTACTGGTGGACCTTACAGGCTTTAATGCATTTATCCTCACAACATCTGATAAAGTGAGGAAGTATTTTTATCTGTATATTATATACAGGAAACTGAAGCCTAGTTTCATTTTTTGCTACACCGGGGAACTGAATCTGGATTTTCCGAGTTGAAAGCTAGCACTCAGGCTGCTGGTCTGTCTTGGTATAAGCAGCACAAACAGGCACAGAGAATAGCGCTTCTTGTAAATTGAGGATACTGAACTACTTGGTCGTGATACAGCAGACATGATAAATTGCTTACGGTTAAATAAAGTGTTTGGGAATTGCCACGTAGCTACGGAGAGGCTACGCTATTATTAATGATACACGAGGCATGTATTTCAGCTTATTCTTCCATATCCATACTGACTCTGAAGTGCAAACAATAACACAAACTAGATTTTGCTGGTAAACTAACACAATTTATCTGGAGGACAGAGCAGAAAGCGGGAGCGGAGCCCGATTGCTCCGTGTTCGTGTGCTGCAGCGTATCTGCTGATGGAGGCGGTCCAGGCAGGGGATGGAGGAAATGTTGATGCTATTTACTTGTCTGGTGAGGATTCATTGAGACAGGCTCTCGGTTGAGCCCTAAGAGATTAACAAGTGATGAAAATGTGTGTCGGAGCCAGTAATTGTACTCAGATCTGCTGCGCTATTGCCACAAGCTCACCTTTTCTCTGTAACCATACAATGATGTGCTTACTTTGCCATCTCAAAGGTCAACGATGGGTTCAATGCATAGAAAGGAGATGCCTGAAGTGAAGGTGCTGGGGAAGCGTGTGTTGGGTGCTGGGAACTCTATTCTGCTGGCTCAGAGGTCGCTCTTTAAAGAGGAAAGGAGATGTCTCCAGTTCAGAACTGCTCTTTGAGTAAGACCAGGCTGTCTATGAGGGAAACAGCTGGCTTTTCATTTCCTGAGAGCATCTAGCACGTGAATGGGACTATTCATACGAATTTTGCTATTGCACAAGCATAAATCTAGAGTGAGTCTTTAAAGTTAGTGGCGAGATAGGTGGCCTTATTGGAGAATGAGGTGATACTGCACGGTTGTCTAAAACAGCAGATTTCATCAGAAAAAGTCTCCCTCACAATGACATTGTGGCTTGAATATGAGTGCAGATTGGCCTTCCAAGTTTTATTTGATTTCAAATATTGTTTGATATGCTATAGCATTTCATTGCAATTTAACAGCAATTCCCATTCACATCTCCATTCTAAATAGGTTCTTATATGTGCCTATTACCTTGGTAGCCAGGTTTCTATATCAAATCCTGAACATTTCATTATTATTAAAAATATAAAAGTCATCTAGCCCATCCATTTTATATGGTGAGGTGAGCAAAATTGGATGTGAACTCACAGGGCGGTAATAGGGTAATTATTGGAGGTTCTTCTTCTTATATACTTATGGCCAGTTGTACTGAAGTTGTATTATGTTACAGTTGGTTTTGGCCGTTTTATCATGTACTGTGGATTAAGAAATATTCTATCCTATCCCATGGATTAAGAAAAACATGCTTTAAATTTTTAGAGAGGAAAATATGTCTATGAAAAGGTGCAACTTGATCCTCCAGGCAATTTATACTCTTTTTGATATGATCTGCACCTTCTTGATGAAGATCTTCTTCCTTCATAAGACATCCGTGGAATTTCCAGAGACAAAAGAGTCCTCGTTCTACTTCATTAGGATGAATGAACCAGTATCTCATTTGAAGTTGGCTACATAGGGTACATGCAGCATGTTTACACAATACTAGAGCACTTACTTGAAGAACAAGTGTCTTCCACAAAAGCGGCCTCCTGAAATGCTTTCTGTAGTTTAAGAAGTTTTCCGTTTTTTAAAAAAAAAAAAAAAAAAAAAAAAAAAAAGACACAATTACAGAGTTTAAATATAAATAATTCAGAGACAAAAAGAAAATAATAGGCTTAGGGAAGGGAGAATAGAGACCTATACACTTACAGGACGTTCCATCTAATTGCCTATAAATAATTGTCTTGTACATATTACCCACAACAGAGCACGGGCTGAGCCTGGATGTCAGCTGCAGAGCTCAGCTGCTGTTTGTAAATGGTCTTAACTGTGCTCTTGATTTTTCTGTGCTTACTGTATATAGTTTTGTTTTATTGGCACTATACTGTAAGCATATTCTGCACTATGCAAATATAAGAGCTGAGAAGCATATGGGCCGAATCCTGCAACAACTCGCTCAGGCAAATGTCCAATTCACTTGATGGGAACTTTTCCTGAGTAAGCAGTACGAGCAGACTCCCAACTCCATCGTATGCCTCCGCTGATTCCTCAGGTATGACAACAGACACTGGTACTTTGCAAATAAGGACAGGAAGGGTATAAGACCCAGTACTACAGGTAGATTCTCAGTTCTGTCCTCCTTTAGCCACTGAGATGTGACAAAAAACACAGTCAAGACAGAATGACCACCTCCAGCCTTTAGCATCCTGCTAGAAATCAGCGAATAAAAGGAAAGACCCCATAAGTGATAACACTTCTCCATCCCCATTCTGGAGTCCACCTCATGATACCAGCAGTGGAGGCATCTCTGAGTCAATGTGGGCTGAGATAAGCTGCAGACATCCTTGGAGTAAAGGGGAAGAGAAGGGAAATCCTGATCTTTATAAAGAGCCCCTGTGATTTCTGCTCCATCACCCTGCTGAAGAGCTTCGGCAGAGAGACATAACTCAGAGGGGGAATTTCAGGATTCAGCATCTGCATCCAAGGCCAGGCTGGATGAGGCTTTGAGCAACCTGGGCTAGTGGAAGGTGTCAATGGCCATGGCAGAGGGGTTGGAATGAGATGATCTTTAAGGTCCCTTCCAACCCAAACCGTTCCATAATTCTAGGATTTTATGATTCAGCTCCGGTTCAACCCGCCCATCCAGCATACAGAAGTGAAGTTTCAATCCTCGACTGTGCAGGTGGCTCAAAGCTCTGTCCCATATCCCAATGTCTGTGTTACATGGTCCATTCTGGGGTGACAAGAAACATGTTGTGGACTTCAGGTCTGAGTCCTACAAAAGCTCACACGTATACTTAACTTCTTATTTAACTCCAGTTTTGTCTACACTGCCCATGACAGCTTGATATATATCAGAGAAGCTGGATTTCTTCTATCTAGCTACCATGGGAACCAGTACATCAATGATGCTGTAATCCAGACTTCAGTACAAGCCCAACAGGGACCCTGGCTACACACCTGGGGCTGCTAAAGTGCTAAAGTCCAGCCTGTGTGTTTTCAGGGCTAATGTAATTCCTGATAGCTAGACTAACGTTAGCAGTGCTACCCGTATCTTCCTTTGTCCTGCAGCCATATCTTTTCTGCAGTGACTGATTGCAAACTTAAGCTGCAGCCCTTACTCACATGCCTCATCCTCATCCTCGTGTGTCTTTAAACCAAAATGACTAACTCAAAGAGAGGCTTAAAGGTCAAACCCTCCAGACCTGGTTTTGCAAACCCTTTTGTACATGGTTTTTCCCCTTGTCTGGAAAAAAAAAAAAAAAAAAAAAAAAAAAGGGCTATTCTCATCAGGAAATGTTGGCAAAAATGGGTTTAATTACAGAAATCACTTTGCTCCCTACAGAGAAAGCAGGAAGAATGGCGTATTTCCACATTTGAATTGCACATTCACCAAGAAAAGAGTGATTTCCCCTTAAGAATGTTCTGGAGGAACAGAAAAGAGCATTGAAACCTGGGGTGTGTATTATTTTATAGTCTCTGAAAGGCAAATGGTTTCGCTTCCGTTTATTAAAATATACAAGATTTTCTCTCTGGATTACACTCCTGGAAGTAAAAAAAAATAAAATACATCGTTAGCAGTGGCTGTCAACTAGTGCAACACCTCTTGGCACAGGGCTTCCTTACCCAACCAAAGACACTTCTGCTGCTGAACGTCTTCAGCAAGAAACCTTTGGCCACGGCAGATGTTGCTACTTTTTTCACTTGATGAACGGGGACTTTCCGACAGGTGTTTTTCATGGTTTCGTTGGAGCAAACATCAATATGGAAACACAACCTGACATCAGGACTATTAAGTGCTAATTTGAGCAGCAGGTCCAGGACTTGCTCTCCTTGTCTCCTAGCGCACAAGTTCTAACAGTCTCATGCATTAGTCTTCTCAATCACCTTCTCGTTCCACAGAACAAATTCTGTTTCTTTACAAATTCTGCAAAAACACTATTTGGAAGAGAGTTTGACTTAATCGTCTCTGTTGACAAGGAGCATTTCAGCTGCGCAAAGCTACTGTTCTGCAGGGCACAGGCACAATACAACAGGCTGGTGAACATTTTGAAGTTCATATCTTCATAAAAGATGGTCCAAATTGGCACGTAGCATACTTCTGCAACCACAGTAATTCACTGTGAATTGAAGCAGGGGGATTTTCCTAAGCAAAGTCATTTTTTCCCATTAAATTAGTATTGTTCTTTTTTTTTTTTCTTATTCCAAGAGCATCATTGCCTAGTTCAGTTAACAGTGAAAGGCCAATTACACAAACAGTGCTGATCTGTTAAACTTGGATTTACCAACCAGAATTCAAACAAACAGTATTCTACTCCACACTTGGGTTAATTAGATTTCTTTTAATAATGTTACTGAGTTTAAAAAATAAATAAAGGAACGGCTGGAGTGAACAGGCGGATCAAATGGAAGAATTTCAAAACTGCAGGAAAGGACTGCAAACAAGTAAGAGCACTGAGAACAAGAAAAAGCAAAAGTTATATGCAATTGGAAGTGAAGATGTTCCATTTCCTTTCTAAAATCAAATGCAAACTGCACATGTGACTGATTTAGTATTGAACAAGAGAGGGAAAATTGCCTCTTGGCATTTAAATGGAAATGTTTCTTGTTCAGAAATTTTGGAAGCTTGCATACTGTATGATTTTTGAAAGCCTTATACAATTACCATTGAATTTGGATGAGGTCTATTCCTAACAATATATATATATTTCTCAATTAAACTTTGCCCTTCCAGAGACCTAAATTACCTTTGTCTAGAGTCTAGATTCCTGATGTGGAATATATTCCAGAGGCAATAAGGCCAACGCAAACTTGTTTCATTTTTAATATGTATGACTGAAAAAAAACAGGGAACAGGAGCAGCTATTTTGCAAATCAGACCTTTATGTCGAGAACTCTACTGGTTAAGATTATGTTCTGATTTGCTGTGCGCCTTTTTACCCTAATTTCTGGGTTTGGAATAAAACACCATCTTACCTCTCACTTTCCACAAAGGCCTGGAAATTTTAGGACAAGGGGGGAAAAAAAAAAAAAAGGCAGAACATAGAGTTGCAGTTTTAGGGTCTAATCCAGCATCACTCCCAGATCTGTGATGCCAACATGAGCCATGTAGAGGCTGTTGCTGAAAAGTTTTGTAAGAGTAAATTTTGAGAAGGGACTCGAAACAGAAAAGTGTTATTTTTTTTGGTGAATGAGAAAACGAGTGTAAAGGCTAACAAGTGATGAATCCTGGCAGGGATAAGTTATCTGGGACTTGCCCAAGGTCAGGCAGCGAAGCAGTAACAGGGCCTGACACCCAGCAACGCCTCAACCCTTTCTTCCTTCAGACCATGTTGAATAGCAGCATCACATAGCCTTAATTTCCTGTCACTACAGTTTAAAAACAAAACTCCACAAATATTTAAAAGTCAGAAACTGGTATCAGCGATATGCCTCCCAAAGAAGAAGTAACTTTAAATTATGCAAATCTTGCAGGCCTTCTTCCTGAGAATTTGATTGTAATTATCAAACAATA
>NW_010108991.1:0-228 GCF_000699245.1 Pterocles gutturalis
CCCTGGCACTCCTGGGGCGAGTAGGGGTGAGCCCAGAGGCCTCGCGTGAAGCAGGGACCCGGCAGGTCAGAGATGGCCTAAACACCTGCTGGCACGCATAGGCCTGACCTAGGTCACCTTGTGTCACCCCGCGCCTTGGTGCTGGTCTTGGCAGCCCACAGCGGGCCTTGGTGCTCCCCTGCCCAGGGGCTTTGTTGCCGGCGGGTCTGTGCGGGCGCCTCACCACCG
>NW_010108991.1:259-1388 GCF_000699245.1 Pterocles gutturalis
TGGGATTTTGCTTAAATACACAGTTCCTCCTTGCGGCCTCAGAGGAGGAGCTCAGGGAGGCCAGGTATGAGAAAGGAGGAAAAATGAACATCTCAGGTGAGGCTGCCGGGCCGCTGCCCTGGCCGCTCGGGTCTCAAAACATTTCAGCCGTCACCTGAGGGCTGTGAGGAAGGTTTATGCTAATAAATATAAAGGGAAACAGCCCTGGCAAGGTGGTGATTTTCCCAGGATGAGGCTTCATCCTTCAGCATGCTCTCTGGGTGTTCTAACCTCTCAATTTCCCTAAATACTGGGAAGTTGACTATATAATTTGTGGTAGCGAAATACTAGATTCTCATTTTCTCCTCATATTTTAATTCAGTTTTACTCATTTGCAGACTTTGGAGCATGGTTGTTCACATTGCTCTTGCAAACAATCTCATGAGCTGGTGTTACTCACAAATAAGCTTGTCTCAGATTTTAAGAGTAAAGCGTAGGTACCCCTGTACCAGGCTTCCCATTAGGGAAAACAACAGAGGGGCCAGTTCCCTGCTCTGGCTTCAGTACTGCACAGCCTCAGGAAAGCTGCATCCTTGGTGACTCAACTCCCTTCTCTTAAATCAGGGTTAAGAGCAGCAGATTCTTTGGAAAAGGGCTTGTACCCTGAGCAGTGACGTGTGAAAACAAGCAGTAACAATGAAGAGCTGTTTATATGGATCCTGCAGCCTCCAGGCCGAGCATGGGCATGCAAGGCCTGTCCGTATGGATCCTGCAGCTGCCAGCCTGAGTATGGGGTGAGGCACGTGGTGTCCCTGAAAGACAGCTCTCCTCTGGCTGAAGATTTTCTCTTGTCCAGACCTACCAAGCCCATGGACAGAGGCAGGACACGCTGTGGACACAGGCCCCCAAGGCCTGACAGCCAGCCTGACATGGCCTCCCGTGACCCACAGAGGCCTGGGAGGAACAGAGGAAGAGGGCAGACTCCCTCCCCGGGCCGCCCTGCCGAGGTCGGGTCCGGCCGAGCAGGGCAGTGTCCCTGCTTCCTTCCTCGGGGGTCGGGTGCTTCAGTCCCCAGTCCCAGGTGGGCCCTCGCCGTCGCTAGACAGGGCAGGCTCGGGCGCCATTTCGGCAGGTCCCGGCCCCATCCCCT
>NW_010108992.1:0-6555 GCF_000699245.1 Pterocles gutturalis
GATGAGCTGGGAGGTGATGCAGCGGCTGAACTGCCGGGGGGAGAGCCAGAGGACAGGCGTTATGCCAGCCTGGGACCTCCTGACCCAAGGGTCTCCACAAGCCCAGCCACACGCCGCTGGCCTGGCCCCAAACCCAGCTCTGCGCCAGGGGTGCAGAAGCACCAGCCAGGACCATGACGTGGGGCTGTCCGTGGCCCTGAGCACCAGCTCTGGGGCAGCCCACACTGAAGTGTGTGCCGTGTTCCTGCTCCTGCCAGCAAGGCGAGGGCAGACACGAGAGCATGCCCATGCCCGTGGTTCCCCAGCGATGCGGGCTGGGTGCCACGCCGTACAGGAGCCTTGCCCGCACGACCACCGAGTGCTGCCATTTACCTGCACATCAAGGAAGTAGGTTTTCAGCAGAGTGGAGCTGGGGTAGCGGGTGAAGAAAAACATCAGCTTGGCCTTCTTCAGGTGCCCAGGAGTCAACGCCTCCTGCATCTGCCTCGGGGTCAAGGAAAGCCTGCACGCAGCAGCCCGACCAGCTCGTCACGTCCCCAAGCACTGGCCCTGGCACACACATGCCCTGTGTCTGCGATAACCCCTCCCCACGGCCTGGCAGCACGGTGGAGGGGCTGTGTCCCCCTTACCGACGCCACTGGCTTTTCCCTTCAGCATCCCCGGGGAAGCTGCCACTCCCCACGGCACTTCCCAGGCTCGTGGGAACAGGGATATCCACGAGACACCTGCTCCTGGCATAGGATGATGGGACTGAAACCACAGCCTAAGAGCAAGCTTCGGAGCTCCTGCCTTCTAATCCCAGCTCAGGACCCCTTTCCTGGCCCTGGGGGAAGGGCTGTGCCAAGCTATGGCTCTGGAGGACAAGGGAGCATGTCCAAGCCCAGGGACCATTCTAGCTCCCACTTATCCCCGGGACCTCTCCAGCTGCCCCCAAAGGATATATGGGTGGAGGCAAAGGATGCCCTGTCCATCACAGCCTGCAGCTCCCCGTGGCTGTCACTGCCAGCCGGCAGCAGTGCCAGGCTCTCCACATCAGCAGAGCTCAGGGGCAGGGGCTGCTGCTGCTGTCTCACAACCGATGACCTCAGTTTGACGGTTCCCCAGGGCAAGTCGAGGGGCTCCAGAGGACCCCTCTCCAGAGCACAGGGGCTCCTGCAAGAGCCGCTGCCCCAGGGGCTGTGCTGGCCGCAGCCCAGCAGCTGGCTCAGCAGCTGGCTGCCCTGGACAGGCGCGGCCGAGCCCAGTGGATAACCCATGCTGGGTACCTGACAGGGTTTTCTGATCCCCTTTGAACTCAGTGAGCCACCATGAGAGCCCGGGCTCTTCACTGAAGCTCCTGACAGGGCCTCAGCCTGGGGTGAGCCCAGCAAGCTCAGCGCATTCATGGGGGACGGCTTAGCATGTGGCTTTCTGCATCTCCCAGAAGCAAAACACTCTCTCCTGGCACCTGGTCCTGGCACCGGGAGGCTGCAGTGCTGCTGCAGAAGGTGGCCAGCTGCCTTCGGCCACACAGTCTTCAGGACAGAGTCCACCACCTGGGATGTCACCCTGGCCAGCTCATGCTTCAGTGCCTGTGAGAGGACCCTCGCGGCTGAGGGCAAGCCACGTGCACTGCCTCTG
Organism: Pterocles gutturalis; assembly: GCF_000699245.1. Classification (NCBI taxonomy): domain Eukaryota; kingdom Metazoa; phylum Chordata; class Aves; order Pterocliformes; family Pteroclidae; genus Pterocles; species Pterocles gutturalis. The sequence goes on from NW_010108992.1 coordinate 1,621, forward strand.
CCCTCATCCTCCTCCTGCCCATGCACCCCTGGGATGCTCCGCCAGAGAGGCACTTTGCATGGGTCACTGGTGGCAGTGGCACCGTCCTTGTCTGGTCTGTCTCCAGGCTTCCCAGGCAGTGGATGCACTTTCTCAGCACCTTCCAGGCTTTGGGCAGCATTCCCAGTGTCGCAGACCTGGAAGAACTTCTCTTGAAGCCTCCTCAGCTGCTGCTCTAAAAAGCAGAGCTGCTCCTTCAGCTGCTGGCAGCCCTTGGCATGGGGGCTGACCCCCATGGGGGCCACTTGCCTGGCCCCAGTGCCCTGCTGGGGCACCCTCGGCTTCCTCTTGCTCTCCCGGGGCATCTCGACACCCCTCTCCCTCTCGTGCCCAAAAGCTGCCTCCAGGCTGGTGCCAAATGCCGGGGGAGTTGGTGGGAGGCTCATGCCTTGGATGATGCTCTCCACCCTGGCCCGCTTGGCTCGTAGGTGCTGGTCAGAGAGCTGGTCCTTGTCACCAGCGCAGGGCACAGAAGCTGGAGCATGGGTCCTGAGGAAAGCCAGGGCTTGTGTTTCTTCTCCAGGAGATCCACCACATTCGTAGTCCTGAGGCAGGGTCACTACCTGGGAGGAGGGGAAAAGGATGGAAGGATCCAGGCTCCTGCCAGCGATTGGGTGACTGAGGAGCTGTGATATCAGGGATGTGCTGGGTGAAGGCAGCAGAGAGTCGGTCTGGAAACAGGGCTCCATCTTCAGCCTGTGACTGTGCCCTGAAGGGACATGGTCTCTGTCCTGCTCAGAGGCAGTGCTGCCATCCATCGTCTCTTCTTCCTGCCTGAACACGGGAGAGCTGACCCTCAGCTGGCTTGGGATCATTTCCAGCGACAGACTGGCAGGCTTCCCAGGTGTTTGAGGTTTCAGCCTGCTAGAGGTGTGGAGTTGGAGAAAGAGCAAGAAATGTCAGCAGGCAGGACATCACGCAGCAGCCCTCCATGCACATGGCCAGAGATTTTCCTCCCAGATTCCCAGGGTATCCCTGTTCCCAGACCATTCCCTGTTCCTGGCCCTGCCAAACCCGCGAGCAGGCTGTCAGGTGTCACACAACAGCAGCAACACCCTGGACACTGTCACAACTGCCACCCACCAGCCAGGCCTTCATGATGCCTGCAGTTTTCACATGGTTTGGGCCCTGGGTGTGCCTGGCAGCGCGAACTTCCCACGCTGCCAGCTGCACCTGCACCAGAGACCTTTGGGGACACTCCTCTGGGCCTGTGGACTTGGGTACAAGGGTGGTGAGCGCCAGACAGAGCCCTCTGCCACGCACACCTGGGCAAAGGTGGTTTTGGGTGCTCCCAGGCACTGGCAGGGCACAGGGACGACAGCTACATCCCTAGCGAAGGCATTCACGGCACGTAGCAGCCAGGCCAGGGCATGTCTGCTGTGTGCTTCTGCTGGCACCCAGCACCTCCTGCCACAGCCCCAAGGGCACGGTGATGGGCAGCAGTGCTGGGGGACTGGGGTGGCACAAACAGCCTGGTGGGAAGGGACACAGCGAGGATGGAAGTGTGGTGTGACCGCCTGCATGCAGGACACGCTGGGATGTTCAGGCTAACGCAGCACGGTGCTCCTAAGCGCTTGTTAAAACACAGAATAAAAGGAATGGGGATGGGGATTACCAGGGAAGAGAAAAACTACTGAGCCAGCAGCCCCCAGCTTAAATTGTCATGCTGACTCCAGGCAGGGGTCCACCCCCTCCCCTCGCTTACTCGGACAGCTTTGCAGAAGAAAGTGCAAAAGCTCGTATCCTGGGCAATTACAGAGTAACCATCCCTCTGGGATGCTTCTTCCTCATCCACATTTATTAGCAGTAGCTTTGCATTGCTGAAGTAGGATGGTTTATGTCTTTTCCACATACCTTTAAAGTGTGTGAGATTCTTCTGCTTTACTCGGAAATGTCTGATCATTTTCAACACCAGCAGTCTCTTGTCCCCATGACTGTCCTCCCCACGGCAAGTCCCCCAGGCTAATGAGCAGTCTAGAAAATGGGTGTCTACTCAGTGGATTTTAGCAAGTTGCCTTTCTTCGACCAGCCTTTTATTCCAGGCAAGTATCTGGGAGAGCTCTGCAGAGCTCTAGCCTTAAAAAACCAAGTACCTTCTGGGTTGTCCAACACCACTTGTTGCTCTCCCATGTTGTCTCCCCAGCCCTCCCAAACATTATGATTTGATTTTCCTAAGTCTGTTGTGAGGGTCATTCAGACTGCTCAGTTTACCTGCGGCCAGCACAAGGCCAGGGTGCTGGCAGCTCTCAGCATCACCCCCCACCCTTGTATGACGAACTTCACCACCGCCTGCAGCTGCCTCTTAGCCTGCCCCAGCCGCCTCCAACACAGACACCCAGCAAATGCAGTGCAGTCAGATTTCATCCACCCTTAAGCTTTCCTGCAGGGCATGGGCACAAGAGAGCTGGTCCTCACTTTTGGTTGCATCAATTTGTTACAGAAACACCTTCTTTTGTCACTTGGTCACTGATCTAGGTGTTCCTGCTCTGGCAGGGGGATTGGACTAGATGATCTTTCGAGGTCCCTTCCAATCTCTAACATTCTGTCATTCTGTGAATTTCTCACCTCCTCTGTGTTCAACAGCAAGGTCAGGGAGCTTACCCGTCCCCTGTGCTGAGACTTCCTAGCTCCAGAAACCCAGGGCAATACACCCCTTGTAAGTAGATTGACTCAGAGCTGGCAAGAAGTCCTCCACTTGCATAAGGCTTCCAGCACCACCATCCTTCTGCCAGAGATTTGGAGAGTGGGAGCATAGCCTGTGGTCCCAGTCCATGGCAGCCCACCATGGGTGGCCTCCGCTCCCCCCTGCACCCGCCCCACCACTGCTGGACCAGGAGGTCCTGCCCCAAGCAAACTGCTCTCGCTGATGCAGCCTTTTCCCCACTGGGTTAGCAGATGCCTACTTCAGTTCCTTACTACCAGCCTTCACCAGTGCCACATTCTAAAACACTAAAAAGCAGCTGAGGCTCGTCTGACCTGAAGAAAAAGACTGACGAATGAAACAAAGGTGCTCAGAAGAGAAGGCAAGCGTGTCCTCTCCAAAATGGGAGCCACTCGACATGGGGTCCCCAGGTGCACCTCACTGGGAGGGCCATGCACAGAGCAACCTGCAGTCCCTCCAGCACGGCAAACATCCCCCCAAAGCCTTCCCGAGCTGCAACATCCCTCTGTCTACAGCGAGCGGTCCCCAACCCCAGCCACTCGCACCTCTCCACCCGACTCACCTTGTTTCCGGGGCTCAGGCAGTGCAGCACCCCGAGGGCAGGCGTCAGGGGGCGAGGGACACGGGATGCTGCAGAGGCAGCGCCAGCAGGTCCTCCCGCTGCGCTCAGGTCTTTTAAAGAGGGAGTGGGGAAGCCAGAGGCAGCCAACCGGCTGGGAACGACTTCTGAATATGCAGATAGATGCCCAGGGGGTCAGGTCCAGCGCCGGGGCCCAGACACTTTCCCTGCCATTCGGCTGTCTCCCAGGCTCATAGCCCCTGGGGGTGGGCAGGCAAGGGCTGGGGCGGAGGGCAGGGGCTGGTGCGGAGCCACTGGCTGCCCAGGTGGGCAGAGCACCAGACAAGCAATTCCCCCCTTCAGTTTGGCCTGGAAACCCCACCCAGGACCCAGGATGGTGAGCCATTTGTGAGATGATGCAAATACACTGGGCTAGAGGCAAGCAGTGCCACAGGCAAGGAAGAAGCCAGCCCAGAGCTCCAGGTGCTGCCCAGCTCCCATGGAAAGTGCCCAGGCATTTCCAACATCCCCTGCCACGGGGACATAGAGGCATTTTGGCTGGCCTGGAGGTCTGCGGTGTAGGACATGGCCAGGAAATGGAACAACACAGGAAAAGCAGCAACACAGAGTCCCCTACTTACCGCAGAGAGATTTAAAGATGCTGCCACAGCCAGCGGTGCCACCACCACTCCCAGCTGAGCACACCCCAACCCCAGCCCAGGATGAACCCACCTGCCCCAGGGGCACATGTGGTTGTGAGATGCTTCATGCAGAAGCTGTGGGGTGGGTGGACAAAGCCTAGCCACATGTGCCACTCCTGGGGCTTCGTTTGCTTTGCCTCCACACGCTTACTGAACATGGCGATGTTTTGTGTATTAATTTGGTAAGCAGGAGGCTGTGGTTAAAAGCAGTTGACATCAGGCGGTCTTGTTCCAAGGATATTAGCCCTCGAAAGACAGATCACAGAGAACCCCTGGCAGAAAGCAGTCAGCACATCCTCAAAGCCTCAGACACTATCCCCTCTGGACTTTTATTCAACCTCTTTTCTTTGAAAATGATTCCAAGGATGTTCGTTGTGAATTTATATGAGGGGACTATTTTGAACATTGCAGTTTACCATTCATATATTATTAAGCAATGGCTAAATTAAGGACATGTGCATAAACTGGACTTGGCTCCTGGGGAGATGCATGGCTGCCAGACAGCCTTTTATCACTATCCCAAGCTAATTCTCAGATTCTGCACATGGCTTCCTTGGGTTTTCTTCCACCAGTGGCTCCCCACCTGGAAGCAGGCAGAAAATAGAAGCTAGCTGGGGGATTCCCAACCGCATCTGAGGAACGGGGCTTACCTGGGGACTCATCTGCCCCTTCGCCACTGCAAGATGGCCTCTTTGCCCATTTCTAACCAGGCAACATCCCACTGGCTGGCGCTTGGGACACCATCCTACACGAACCCAAGCCCGTTATTTCTCAAGGTGAGCAGGAAGACCACTGGTACCGCCAACCTCCAGCGATCCAGAGTCGCTTCAATGAAGAGCGCCACGGCACGGCACCCTTCGGTAACACGCAGGTCTGTTTGCGTCCCAGGAATCACAGATAACGTGACTCTGATGTGAAAGCCCGTGTCTGCTTGTGCCCGGGGCCAGGTCGGCCTGTGGACAGGCGGGACGCAC